>NC_086172.1:49677500-49977500 GCF_023053635.1 Elgaria multicarinata webbii
AGTTTGCCTGGCAGAGGTTCTAATAAACTATGGTTTGTTTTCTTAACCTCTGCAAATCCAGCACTATTATTTCCTTCCTCTTTTGACCCTCCCCTCCACACCTCAGTATCCCAAATGCCTTTGCAGCATGGCTTGCCTGAAATAGGGGTGCTGAAGGAGCATGTGACATGTCACAAATATGTACACAGTAGTTCTGGGCAACTGCAGCCGCCAGGGCTGTGTTTAAATACTTGGTTTTAGATATGTGAACTGCCTTTGTGTATTATGGAAAAGTTGTAAATGTCAAGTGCAAACGTGACGACCCATCTTTGGTATGACCAGTGATCTTAATACTTCTATAAGCATAATTCCAGGGCCACAAACTTTAATAGGAACAATTGCCTTGGAAGACATGTTAAAGCCCATTTTCCTGCATTTTCCTCACTTCTTGCTTTAAGTGCTAATGGCAAGGGCTCAATAAACTTGTGAGTCCTAATCTTCCATTTGGGAATTGTCAATGTAGATGCCTGAACAAAACTGACATAAAGAGAATACTGAGACTGAAACCTCAATGAGAGAGAGACATTTGAATTACAGATATTCAGGATATATTCAGAATATACATTATTGCCAGGAAATAAGTTCATGCTTCCTCAGGATGTAAAACAGGGCTGAGAAATCTCCAGCTAATAGGCCAAGCCTATCAATCCATTCCTCCAGGTTCTCTCCACCCCGATTCTATGTTGTTGTTATTTATTTATTTATATAGTGTACATGGTGCTGTACAGAGTAAAACAATAAAAATAGCAAAACCCTGCTGCATAGGCTTACATTCTAATAGAATCATAATAAAACAATAAGAAGGGGAAGAGAATGCACCAAACAGGCACAGGGTAGAGTAAAACTAACAGAATAAAAGATCAAAATCAAGTTTTAAAAGCTTTAGAAAAAAGAAAAGTTTTTAGCTGAGCTTTAAAAACTGGGATTGAACTTGTAATTCGCAAATGTTCTGGAAGAGCGTTCCAGGCGTAAGGGGCAGCAGAAGAGAATGGATTTACTCCTCCCTGCTTTGTCCCCCAACTACAAAGCTGATGGAGGGTACCTTGAAAAGTTGGGTAAGGACAATGCCTGGATGCAAATGTCTTTTTCCCCATTATATGTTTAACAGAGGAAAGTGTAACAGTCATATCTGTAACTCCACCCACTTTTAGCTACAGCCCTGCCCATTGCTGGAATGTGGATTCCAACAGGTTTCGCCAAGGGTAATGGGGACCCTGACAGGAAAAAGGTTACTCATCCCTGATGTAAAAAATCAGAAATCACAATTCTGTTGTTACCTGCCCAGAACACTAACCATTTGGAAATTCTACCTAAGTAGTGTGGGCCAATAATTTTTTTTAAAGCTAACAGCAGTAAATAACTAACTAGCACTTTAAAAAGAGAGTAAACTGCTTTGTGTTTTAAAATTGCAACATTGCAATTGTTTATAACTTTTATGTTATCTGCTAAAGATTGTTTTTGTTACAATAATGCTGAATTTTTGTTCTTGTTATAAAACCTTCAGTTCTTTATAACTGTTCACCCCGTCTTTGACTTTAACATTTATACTATAGTAGTTGTGTGCCTTGTGCACTATTTTGTCTTTATTAAAATTATTTAATACATACAAGTGATTATGTTAAACGGTTCTCAAAACATGAGACAGATGCATTAAGAGTTAAATTCAATATTTATACTGGTGATTTCCATACAAACATTTTTTTATTGTTCTTTAGTTCTGGTTACATAAGTCAAATAATAAGTCATACATTTACATTCAATTCCAATTCCCACCTGGATTTAATATTACTAATCATTAACTTGCTTAGAACACTTTGTTTCCTTACTCCTTACTCCTCCCTCCTAAATCCTGGATCACCCTTTTCTTTCACCCTTGTTAGGAACGGGACCTCATTTCCTTAGACCTATGTTCTCCATAGCCCTGTATATGCTGACGGAGGTATTCTCCCATGTTCTGCTCTATTTACAAAATCAATGAATTTCCTCCATACCCTTTCAAATTTGTCTTCATGTAATTGTCCTCATGCGGTCCTTTGCTTTTGAGTCAATCTTTCTAAAAGAGCGATCTGCTAAACTCTCTGATGCCAGTTTTCAATATAGAGCCCTTTACCATCTTTCCAAAGCTTGGCTATCAACCATCTTGCTGCTAACAATAGATGACTTACTAATTCCTTACTTAGCAGGTTGATATCTAATCCTATACATAAATTTAGCAAGGCTAGGTGTGGAGATGGGTGAACCCATTGTCTGGTTATTGAACTAGTCCCTAGGAACACTGATATCCAGAAATTATTTACCTTTGGGCAGGACCACCACATATGTACATATGTTTCTGTGCCTGAGCATCCCCTCCAACACTCTGGGGATGTCCCTGGGCAAATCATTGATAAATTCCTAGGTGGAAAATCTGTGGGTCAATTTTAACATTATTTTTAATTGATATTGTTTTAAATGGACACCTATCCCACAATGCATTCCATTTTTTCCCTCTGTATGAATTTTCCATACACACAATTTAAAATAATGTGCTTCAAACATGAAGTATTAGTTTGCCTTCAGAAACTTTATTGGAGTAGTTGAAGAGTTCACACAATGCATTCTTGTCCAAGTGTGCAGTCCCAACCTTCCCTGTATACTTTTAGATTTTATTCTCATTGTACTTTTATATTGTGTTTTTATATTGTGGTTTAAGTTGTATACTTTAAATAGTACTTTATGGTTTTAATTTTTGTGAACTGCTCAGATAACTTCAGCTTTTGGGCGGTAGAGAAATGCAATAAATAAATAAATAAATAAACGTACCTGCTTTTGTATACAAATATCTTATATGATCCAGGTGAATACAGATATGGCCACCAACATTTTTTATTACGGTTGATGTGTTAAAAAAAGTCTCAGGAGTAACAAATTTTCTTGAACTTTTGTGACAAATGACTCTCCCACCATTATCTCCTATACAGGATGACCATAATGGCTGGGTTCACTCATAATGCTAACTCTTGGTATAGGTTGCTGAATTCTGGATTGTGTTGTACGAACCCATGGTTAGTTAACTATGAACAATCCAACAAGAGAACCAATGGTTTTCTGCTTGTTTGTGAAATCTGGGTTGTTTAAACCATAGGTTGTAACATGTGAACTCAGAACTGTGGGTTGTTCATGAATTATTCTGCCACATTGTAGAGGCGGTGGGCAAGAACAGTACAAAAATAATCAGCAGTTCTATATGCCAGTACTTCAGCATTGCAAAGGCATCTGGGATTCAGGAAGAAAGTGGACGAAGGAGGATGGAAACAAACATCCCAGGTATTAAAAAAATAAACCACAAGTTATTTGATCTCACCTGTTTGCTTGAATCCATCTATTAAGGATCTACTAAAAAAATTAGAATTATTCTCTGATGATACTACTAGTTACTGTAGAATAATAATCAGAATCCATTTGTGTAGGCAAACAAAACTGTACCACTGATGTGGCCCTTAGTCACACATGGTACATATCTTTTAGTCAGGAAGGGCTTAAAATGCTAAGCATTTTGTTCCTGTTCTATCTCTAATTTTGTTATTTTAATTTTTAAACTGGACATAGTGTGCAGGCTAGTGGCCAAGTAGCAGTGAAATTTGCTGCCATATGGGAGCAAGAGGATAGAGACTTAAGCCACCTAAACTAGCAAACAGTGATCAGTTTCTCGGGGTTTATATGATGCTCTTTAGTAACCTTTCTGGCTCAGAAAGCCAAGATCCACTTGCTGAAGGAGAATCACTAACCAGTGGGCTTGAGGGGTGATGGGAAAAGAAACCGTTCTTATCAACTATTAACTACAATGCTTCATTTGCAAAAGATGCCTCTCCTTTTAAACAAAAAAAGTAATATTTAAGTAATCTATCATTACTGACAAAAATAACTCAAAGTTCGGAGGAAAAACCTCAAGACAACAAATGTATTAGAGAGACAAAACATACTTCAAACTTTCACTCTGAAATGTAATAGCCTTTCTAATTCTGGAAGTTAAGATCTAGAGTGAAAAAAACCCATGTAGGCAGACACAAAATTTAGGTTGTACGTATTAGGCCGAGATGAACATAGGAGAAGCAGGGCATACTCTGCCTCCCAATCTAGATATACACAAAAATTGGAAAAGGGTGCCAGAGAGGGATGTTCATCTCTCCTAGAAACTGTCTGCACCTCCACAGGAAAAGATTTTGAGAACTCCAATCTCAGAGTCAAAGCATCAGAAAAACAAGGAAAATATCCAATTTAGCTTGCTGTTATATGTTGATTCTACTGGTGTCAATTAGGCTGTAAATCTAAAATATCACAGTGAATATGAAATCCTCATTATTGTACAACTACTTACAGGGTGTCTTGATTGTCATTTCGCACTGACATTCATTGAAACTGCACTTTGTTATGTTGTAGTCAAATTTAATGAACTTGGAACTTTTCAAGAATACCAATTAACTCCTGGGTCGGGCTGTTACCAGCCTTGCCAACACAAGTCATCTATTGTTATTTGCTGTCTGATTTAGCAAGCTTTTCACTGCAGTGGCAAGGCACATCACTTTAACACGGCATAAGTAGAACACTCTCATTTGAAAACCTGAAAGCAAGTTCAAGAACTAAATTCCAACGTGCCTCTCACATTAAAAGTGACCCACAACTCTCATACTTAATTTTCCTTGAAGATTGTGCATACATTATTCCAAGACTCCAGGCTGCTAGGCACAGTACATCACATATCACAAGATCTGCTAAACCATTTTGCAGAAAAGACTTAATTCTTGCTGGTTTTAATAACCATTTCCCTTTCAAGTCACAGCCCATTAAATGAAGTTAAAACCACTCCAAACACACTTGCTTACCATTCTGGTTGTGTTCAGTCGGCTCCAAGACTTTCCTCATTGGAACGACAACTGCATCTCCTGGTATCCGGGGACTTTCCACGTACTTGGGCTTCCTGATGGGACCTGAAACAGGAAAGATCTTACTATTCTTCCAGATGGCACACAAATTTCAGAATACACGCAGTGGTCTTAAACAACTCTAAACGCAAAGATACGTGGTGCAGGCAGCACACACTACACATGCTATAATAAAGACCGTGAACTCTCTCGTACTTCCACTCTTGCAGTCTGTTGTCAGGGGGAGAAAGCAGCAACAGCAAGCTCTAGTCAAGCTCACTTTTTGGAATGTAAACTCTGCTGTGGAACAAAAGCAGTTTCCTTGCTGTGATGCTTCTGAAGCAGCCTCCAGCATATGTAAAGAGGGTGACTCTGACATGGTCAAAACCCACACAGCTTTGGAGTTAGCCTCTCTAGGCAGAACCTCTGTTTTCCACCTCAGTTTGAAGATAACCCTGTTTACTAGTATAATCTTTGAAGCTGGGAGGCAAGGATTACAAAGCAGACAGCTTGCAACATTTAACACTAAATACCCTCGTCCAGCAGCTTTATATATTACTGAGTACAGTATTTTTGCCCAAGCGAATGACGCACAATGTTGATTGTAAGGGGGCAGGGGAGAGGAGAAAAATCTCTTTGGCAGCTCGCTCTCAATATGTTCATTTTTAAAAGAAAGGAAGGCAAGAGCAACTTTACTAACTGATACCTGAAATTAAATTGAAACATACTTGGCATTTTATAAGCATTTATTTCATTTTGGGGTTAAGATGGGAATCAGTTCATCATACAAGTTCATCGTACGTAAGAAAATGAATTTACTACTTTCATTTCAGTATTTAAATTATTAATGGAAGAATACTTTACCGAGTGCAACAACTGCAGGAAACATTAAATGCACAATAGAAATTCCAGTCTCTAAAATAGCACCATAACGAGAACGATGCTGCCATCTAAGGGTTCTTAAGAGAGAGGCTCCAAATAGTGAGGGAATTGCTTTTTTTAAAAAAAGCTAACAGACCTATCCTATGATCCTAGTTTCATAGGTCACAATTCTATTCACTCCCTGTAGCAGAGACGGTAACACAATGAAACAATACTATTAGAAATGAGATCCAAACCAGCACTAACAACCCCCCACTCTTGGCAACTCCACCACTACCCACCAATCCCAACATTGCACTCCAAGTACTCATGTAGAAAAGACACCAAACCTACGGCATCAACTGGAATGTCATCAATTAATCACAGAGCCCAGCCACACTCCTTCATATTTACAATGCACAATCACATTCCCAAGAGCAGCTTACAGTGCCTCCCCCAGCACAGGATTCCATAGCCTAGCACTGAAGGGCTTACATGAAGAACCCAGAGATGAAGGCTACAAGTCCCACTATGGTACCAATACCACATTCTTAATGGTGTCAGTGTGATGGTAACAAGCAGTTTGCAATGGAGAGGGTTAAGGAAAATGCTCACCATAAGCAGCTTGCTGAAGGTTACACCAAAAGACCCTGTTAGTTCAGTGGATAAGGGTAATGCAATGGGAAGCAAGAGGTATATGAGAAAGTTTTACTCCTGGGTACAAGGATTACCTTTTGGAAAAACTGCTGGGTAGAATGATTTTAGATCAAAAAGAGAGAAAGCTAGCAGGCTATAATATAAGTGTCTCATGCCAAAGTACACAGCTACAACCAGACAAAAAATGCATAATGTATCTTTGTAGTATCAGAGGGACCTAACCAATAGCATGCTCTCTCCCCTCCCCCAGGCAATGTACCCAAGAATCCCAGCTATATAGATTAGTACTGAATGGGATCAATGAGAAACAGAGATCAGTGGAGTTACATAGTCTTAACATACAACACATTCCAGGCTTGATAGCTGGCTACAGGGCTGAGAAGAAAAAGACATACACACAACATGACACGCACAGAATGTGTGGCTCATAGTTACAGTCTCACTCAGGTAACTGTATGACACATTCATGCTCTAGTAAGATGTTTCCATTTCCCCCCAGTCCTTTTATTCACTATGCAGTTGAAGCTTTAATTGCACCGGTACAGTGGGATTTAGAAACAATCCTATCCTATCCAGCAGGCGTAACTGGTGCATATGATTGCTTTGTAAATAATTAAGACACCCTACTTTCCAGTAAATGGTAGCTATAAAAATTTCAGTTGCTCAAGTTTGGAGATACTACTCAGCAAATGCTGTATTATAGATCTGTGTGGAACTCAATAGGTAAAAGTAGGCCAAGAGAAATTATAAAGCACATTATAAATGTGTGTATGTATATACAGAACAGAATTAGGTGGGCTATGCATACAAATAAAAGCTACAAGTGAATATTAAAACGAGGTTAAAAGCATAGGCATTTAACTATTTTAGGCATGCATTGCTGGAATATGCAATGTGCATCCCAGAACAGTTGTGGAAGCATAAAATGAAGATATATACAAGTGGAAATGATAATTGTGTGCAAACTAAAGCTGGGTACGTGTGGGGGTGGGAGGCTGGAGCTAATGGGAGTTTTTGTCCAATACACCTGGAGGGCATCAGATTAGAGAAGGATGATCTATACAATTGGACTAATGATAGATTATCTTCTCCTTCAGAGCTCATTATTGATTTTATTTCATATTCTTATTATATTTATTCATTAAAACATGTATATCCTACCTTCCCAGTTCACAATATGATGCTCAAAACAGTTAACACAACCAATCAAACCAAACAATACCGCAAGTAATCCGAAGCATAATATACTTCAGCAAGATTCAGGCACCATTCAGATCAAAAGCTTGCTTAAGTAAAAATATTTTGGTCTGGGATCTAAAGACCACAAGCGAAGGGGCCATTCTAATGTCACAGGGCAGGGAGTTTCACAGGCAAGTGGATAGGCAGGATTGTGCAAGAGGAGACTGACCTTCAATAACTTCATCCCAAGCTGATTGGGTTTTAAAAATTAGTAACTAGTACTTAGATTTCACCTTGAAAATAAACTGGAACCCAACGTAGATAGAACAATGAAGACACATGCTTTGCAAAACTGGCTCTGGTTAGAACTCTCACTGCCTCATTTTCGAATCTGGACTTTCCAAACACTTTTCAAAGGCAGATCCATGCACAGCATGCTACAGTAAACCAACCTTGAAATAACTAAGAGATTTGTGATTAAAGCCAGTTGTCCCTTCTTCAGGAACAGGCACAGCTGGTACACCAGACTAGGCTTGGCAACAGCACATCTAGCCACAGTCACCACCTGGCCATCCAAGAGTGACAGTGGATCCAGGAGGAGCACTCTCAAGATGTGGACCCAGTTCTTCAGAAAGAGTGCCACCTGGCCCCAAACAGACTTTATCCCTATCCCAGGATTAGTAAACCAACCAGAAGCATTCTCATCTTGTCAATATTGTCACAATTTGTTAGCATATATTCAATACGATCCAAGATCCAAGACCTTGACCGCCTCATTTGAATAGGATGGAAGATTCTGAAACTGGAAGGATTGGACTCACAGTACCAACACACACACCCCTACGTCCTGGTGCCATTCAAACAGACTCCCCGCATCCAGTCCATCCATAAGTGGCTGAGAAGAATTGGGGGTGAGCCTACCTTTTTCCCTCCACCTATTTCACTCCTTCTGGCAGCGAAACAACTATTGTAGTATTGAAGGAAATGGTAGAAAAGCTCTCATTAGATCTATTATCCTAGATAATTACCAACCAATATCAAATATCCCATTTTGGGGCAAGGTGCTTGGGCATATATTTCCATATATTTCTGAGACAAGACTGATCATCTGGATCAATTTCAATCTGATTGCTGAATTAGGGCTGGGCCAAAGTGCCCGCCCCCATGGTGATTCTTTGGAGTGAGGAAGCAAACATATACCAAAGTCCCCAGTGCTTCTACTAGCAGTGACTGTCACCCCCTTGGGAGGCTGCTACATGACAATACTATTGGAATTGCACCCTCTTTCAAGGTTGCATTTAACAGCTCTGTTACCCAATTGGCCAACCTATTCCAGGCTGTTATCAGTCGACCAAGGCAAGGATCAAGTGCACATGTGATCAACCTCACACCTCCAAGAATTCTGTTCACATTCCCAGGCTGCATATCTGAAAGTATGTATAGAAAGAGGACAAGCAGCTGCCACTTACATCTACTGGTACTGTCTTCAATATGCAGTTGAGGTTCCATGGAGAATAAGGCTATTAATGGCTGTTAGTCATGATTCCTATACAGTACCTCAAGTATCAGAGATGCCTCTGAATACTAGTTGCTGGGAAATGCAAGCAAGATGGTGCTTTTGCGCTCATGTTCTGCTTGTGGGATTCCCATAGACATCTGGTGGTCCACTGTGGAAAAAGAATGCTGACTAGATAGGCCTTTGGTCTGATCCAATTTATTTTTATTTATTTAAAACATTTTTGGCCACCTTTCAAGGCAGAAACCCTCCCAAGGCAGGTCAAAACAATACATAAAAACAGATAAAATATTAAAAGCGATAAAAACATAAGCACAACAAAATGGCAATAAAAACCATAATAAAAGCCAACAATAAAACCAGAAGAAACAATGGAAAAAACCACAGCAACAGACGTCATATCAAGAGAAGCTAAAATAGTATGTTGTCAAGGCCTTCTTAAAAGCCTGCAATGACAGAGCATAGTGGACCTCTGATGGCAATTTGTTCCAAAGGTGTGGGGCCATTGCAGAGAAGGCCTTCTCACATGTGATCACTGTGATGACCCCCTTTGAGCTTCCTTTATTCTTTCCTGTAATCAAAGGATCTCAACTATGGGATAAGTCATCAGAATGCTGCTCACTGACTCTGTGACTCACTGAACCTTTTCTGGCCTCACAGCAACCAGCCCAGCACTCTCTATTCACCCTTGTCCTTCACCCCTGCCACCATAGAACACTGTACCTTACCTCAAGGACTTCAAGAATCCAATTCAGTTTGTGAAACAGAAGAATTTTTATTTAACAATAAATAAGTTTGTGCAGTTTACAAAGCTGGTTTCATTTGTCATATCACTCGTTTGTTTCAGTACAGTTCCAGATATACTGTAACACTGCTTAATCTACCCACTAATCTACACTATCTCCTCCCTTTCACTCCCCCCCCCCAAAATAAAACATGTTGATCCTACTCTGTACTAACCCCTTATGCAGGGAAATCCAGACTCTTCTCACCTCCCTCTCTCTCTCTCTCTCTCTCTCCACATACTACTGCTCTTTCCTAACTCCTCCCTCTCACTGCTAATTCAAACCTTTGAACTACCAGCCAATCAGCATTCACTTCACATTCCTTTCACTCGCTCCCCCTCCCAACAGCATTAACCACTTACCATCCAAAGTCCAACCAGCACTTACATCCTAAATAGCAATAATCATTAAAACATTACAAATACTTACATCCTATACAATTTGCAATAAACAGTAAAACATCACAATCGCCCACCTAATTGCTCTCATGGGTGGACAATGATTAGGCCCTCTCTTTCTAATCTTAAAGTGTAGGCAGGCTGATATGGGTGAAGGTCGTCGTTTAAGTAATTTGGTCCTAAACCATTTAAGGCTTTAAAGATCGAAATAAGTACTTTAAATTCCCTGCCAAAAAATACTAAGAAGGCTACCATGCCCACTGAAACTGCCATAAAAAAGACCAAGTATTTGTTTTGTAAACATGGTTACTTAAAAACAACAACTACCTGGCAATAAATGTAAGGAAGAGGAACCTGCTGACAAGCAGTAGTGTGTCCTCCACATAGTCCCTCAAGACTACATCGTTTTGCTAACTCCTCTTCCTCCCTGTGATCACATCTATGCTGGTACAGTGGGCTACATAAGCTTCACTTTCCTTTTATTCCTACTATTCTAGAATTCTATTAAAAATACTTAATATTCATAATTCAGCTCACAAACACACACATAAAACATAAAAGACAGGCTGGAATTAACCAAAGAGGATTTTAAAATTAAATAATCCATAATCCTCCTGTACTCTGAATTCATATTATACTGAACACTGTGTTCTTACATTCTTGCCTGTGAGTTATTAGTCGTTGGGGTTTTTTTAATGCATGCAGGTTTTATTTCAGCAATCATCCATGCTGGAACACAAATGTCACCCCTAAGGTGTAAAATAGAACAGCTTTTATTCTGTAGGTCAGCCTGGCAGCCAATAAAGTTCTTATGAAAATGCCACATCTTCCTCTTCCTTATACCAAGTACTAACTAGTCTAAACATGACAATTATTTCTTCTTTCTTTACATAAAGTAGGTTTAATTCACACAAAAAAGTAAATCAACACTGGTCATTGTTGGTACCTGTCTCCTTTCATCTGTGAATTTTTAGAAGCTCTATAAAGTAGGTAAACAAACTCCACAATCCTCTAGCACATGCTGTTCATTTAATAAAAGAGGACCATTTTCTTCCATGGTTTAGAGGACTGGAATCAGCAACAACATCAAACACTCTTTCATCTTGTCCTAATATGCATTTCTGGTTTAGAGGGTCCACTCAAACCACAGTTCGCCATCATAGTTTGACTACAGCAAACTATGGCTTAAGAAACTGGGTCCTGAGAGCAGAGTTTGAAAGACTGGAAATATGACATCTGAATGTGACTTGTATTAGAGAGTGATTTGGCACAGATTACTAAAAGAATGGCTTTAACTCTGGCCGCTATACTTGTGACCTATTTTTGCTGAATGCAGCACTATCCATATAAAGCAACTCACCTGTGTCTCAATATAACATTTTTTTAATTTTGCAATCAGCCTAGGACTGCAAAAAAAACCAACAAAAAATTATTATTCTCCCAGTATTTTAACACTTAATTTTAACTTAAATTTAAATTTTATTGTTTTAACTCTGTATTTTAATTTTATATCAATTTTGCTGCGTGGTTTTTATTCAGGTTGTGATTTTTATATTGTATTGTGTATTTGTGCTTTTAACCTGTTGATTGTTTTACTATGATTTTAATTTTTGTGAACCACCCAGAGAGCTTCGGCTATTGGGCGGTATAGAAATGTAATAAATAAATAAATAAATAAATAAAAATGTGTCTGCATTAAACACCTAACAAGAATAGCAATATTAGGTTTCTGAAATCTTTCTTCTACCGCTGGTGTTTTTGTTTTTAATGACAGCTTAAGGAAAAACTGAATTGATATACAATACAACTTTCTTTTCAAACCTAAATTTACTATAAGACCATGATGTGTGTTGTGTATAATGTAGCATGTAAGATCATACTCTAGAAAGGTTTGTGTTGTTTGCTTTACTAAAAAAAAAATGGTTTTATTAATTGGGTTTAGAAACAGTGCATGGATCTGAATATTATCATCCAGAAACAGAATACATTCTTACTTTTAGAAGATAAATTAAGAAGTAAGCAGCAACAATATATTTGGCTGTTTAGTTGAACTTTATAATAAGGAATAGGATATCATCACCACACAAAGAATGACTGTAGTCCTACCTACCCTTACTTGGAAATGAAACTCCCTGAACATAGTGGGACAAGCTTCTGAGTAATGTATAGAAGAATGCTGAACCCATATTCATTTAATTAATTTATATCCCACTTCATCCAAGTAAATAATGTATCCTTGAAAATTCTAGCATAACTCAAGTTGATTTATCATAACCAATGTCTGATAGATCCATTGTTCCACATTCTAAATTTGCATTCTGGGCTTCATGGACTTCAGAAATAGTAAGTTCCACAGGTGTCCTTATTCTTTCACGTTTAGATTGCATCTTGATTTTGTCTGTATATTTTAAAACATTCATCAGTTTATTTTACTTGATGTGGAAGATGGAGAATCTGAGAAAAGTTAAGCAAGAAGTTTCAGAGACTACACTGTTCAAAGGCCTTGCCTTACTAGTGTATTACAGGAGCAATATGCCTGGCACGGCCCCAGGTTGTACTTCCGGGACAATACTTAAAGATGTTCTGTATTCTGAAACATTTGAAAGTACTTTTATCAGATGCCAAGAACATCAGTTATTTATTAAACCTACAGTAGCAATGCTATCTTCGTTAACATTGCTACTGTTCAGTTTTGGATTTAAGAGATCAGCAGCATGAGCTGGCTGTAATAGTATTATTTAAAACATTGTTTTAAAAGTGTTTTACTCATCATTCTAAAATATTTAACAGGAGGCTTCGCCCAATGTTTCCAATACAGGCCTTGGGGGGGGGGGAGGAAGGATTTTATTTTTTTAAAAAAATCTTATCATTAAACTTTTCCTCCCAACCCACCCCCAGGCCTTGAAATATCTAGTCGAGTAATGATACCTTGCTTATGTCCTGTTTTCAACCAGATAAGGCAAAAATTATGCTGGCCTGCTTCAAATACATTTCAAATGATTTTATAAAGGGGAAAAAGATCAGCATGTATATACTGCGCCACACACCCTGCTGTGCGCCCTCCACTACAGCCTCGTGGGCCAAGGATCAGACTATATGTGATGCTCCATGGTATGAACATTTTCCCCAAGACTCAATTGCATGATCATTTCCCCCAAGACTTGGATTCTGGGACGGTACAATCCTGGTTAGAATTCTACAAAGGGAAGGGGACAGTTTCCCCCCAAAAGGAGCATACAATAAACTAAGGTAGCTTCAGAAACTTTCAAGAAGTGGGGGTGGAGGGAAAGAGAGGAGAGGAGACGAAGTACAAATGATTTGTGTGATTAATATTCAAAGTGGAACTTGTGCATCTATCACCAGAGCAAGTTACATGAGCTACTGTCAGCCCTAAGCAAAGGTCAGGTTCTGGGTGGTTCAGATCCAGAACCAGAAGGCGGAGGGTAAGTGGTTGCAAATGCAATTGGGTGAGAAATAAGTATGGGGTCCAAAATGGGAAGGGACTGAGTATGGCCCACCATAGAGAATCAAGAGGGCCAGAGGCAGATGTGTTGTCAAAAGTCAGGCAGATCTTAGGCAGTTTGCAATACAATCTAAAGTTCTTACTTGGCTTTGAAAGGGGGAAAAAGCCCAAGATTCTAGAACACATGCTGTTGCACCCATGTCCTGCTTGTGGGTCTCTGGTCGACAGCCGGTTGGCCACTGTGTGAACAGAGTGCTGGACTAGATGGATCATTGGTCTGATCCAGCATGGCACTACTTATGTTCTTATAATCAAAAAATCAGATTTCCACTACCATCATCATATACCCACAGTAAGCGAAGTTGGCTTCCCTTCTGTCATTAAAGCTTCTCTCAGTGTTAAGGATGCTGGGAAGACACAGAACTTAAGGAATGAGCTTATATCTTGAATGTAGTCATTCCTTAGCACGCTGTATCCTTTTCAGTGCTGGCGCTGACAACACATTCGCCTCGTACATGATGAGTGAAAAGTACTGATGGTAATATATTGTCCGTTTCTTCAAGATAATAAAAGCAAGGTGAGCAAATAATGGTTGCATTTATTTGAGCACATTTAAATGATGTCAACTTTGGATTTACCCTTTGATTGTCTAAACAGATTCAAGGATGAAAGCAAATCAAGGAGTGTTATTTTGGGATAAGCAACAGATAAGCTCTCATTTCACGAGCTTCCAGCTGGTTTACATATGCACATCAAGGTTTTCAAGTAGATAAAACCTTTACAGGAGTGTGCCTTTATTTCTCAATATCAACACAGCTGAAGCCAGCTGAAATCCTTAATGCCACATACGTAAGTTCACACCATCATACTCGCCTCGTTAAATAACTCCTACAATTATTAATTCAGATTACAATCCCCACTTGAGGTAAAAGCACACAGTCTCTAAGTATGGTGCAGTACTTAAAAAGATGTTAAGAGACAAGTGATCTGCATTAAGAAATGTTTCTTTTTAAGTTGGCACGCTTACTAATTTTCACTCTTTTGGTATTAGACAAACAGGGTGTATGCAGTTAAGAATTTGACTCACAAACCATGCTAAAGTTTATCCTCTTTACTTGGCATACCCTGTTTACAGTTTCAGATTCTGATAAAAGGAGAGGGCAGCAAAACAACTCTTGAATTAATATTTGTACATTTTACAATGCATAGACAAATGAGACACATACAAAAAGGACAAAAAAGACATATCTGGTTTTCATCAATCTAAAAATAAAAGGTTTAAGTCTAAAATACCAGCAGAGGGTGCTCCTTCAATACTCATTTGAACATAAATAAAAAAGCAGCACAAGTCTCTGAAAGTAACTCTAAAATGCACTCCATCTGAAACACAAACCACATCCTTTCAAAAGACATTTGTTCTGGCCTCTTTACAGCAAGCAATACTATAATTAGATACAGTAAACTAGAATAATAATAGGCAACCATTTAAAATCAGGATTAGATTAATAAACAAGAGATGGTAAAATGACAATATCAAAATGAATAGTAATTACGTTATTTGGATTTGCACAGCTTCCCTTTAAATGTTTTTCAGTTGCAGGAAGAGGGGAAACTCAGCACTGAGGTCATCTTTTCCTTTAGCTAGTTTAAAACTAGTCACTCCTCCTCCTCAAGGGTGTATTCAGACACACTATAGCAATGTAAGAAGAGCTGCATAGACTATATTTTCAGGGATTTCTCAGCAACAAAAAGCAACTGGATGGCTTTAAAAGGGGGTTGGATAAATTCCTGGAGGCAAAGGCTATCAATGGCTACTAGCCCTGATGGTTGTGTGCTATCTCCAGTATTCAAGGCAGTAAGCTTGTGTGCACCAGTTGCTGGGGAACATGGGTGGGAGGGTGCTGTTGCACCATGTCCTGCTTATTCATCCCTGGCTGATGGCTGGTTGGCCACTGTGTGAACAGAGTGCTGGGCTAGATGGACCCTTGGTCTGATCCAGCAGGGCTCTTCTTATGTTCTTAACTGGGAACATGTGGCAAATGAAAATTTTAAAGGATTTCATAACGAGAGTAGTGAAGGGACTTGAATATATGAAGTTTTGAATATATTAAAATATACTAAACTTTAAGCATCATTTCATCTGCAAAGCTTTTGCTCCCTCAAAAGTAGCTCAATGCCCTGCCTGGGATATGCTACATGAGGATATCATCATGCTGAATGAAGGAGCACCACAACAGAGGAAAGAAACTTTGAATAATTAAGCCATTTTGCCATAAAATAAAAATGTCCCAGGTCATAATTGAGCCCTGGGGAGCCTTGGGCGTAGTCAGCGATGCCTGACTCGATATCCTGATTTACCTAAAAACTGCTTGCCTTTAAAGCAACCTGGTTTGTGATTCTGCTTCTACATGAACTGGCATGAGTTGGTTTGCTGAAAAGAAGGCTCACAATTCACGAACAGCCATGTGAGAGGGCTGGAGAAGGGAGGAGGGAACACATAAGGCCAAGGGCTTGATCACATAACACCAAGCCATTTTTTGGTGTTATGTTTGAATGGACACACACCATAATCAACTGTTCTGAACCCAAAGAAGTTGGAATATAAAGAAAAATCCAAATCCAATGAAAATACAAAACTCAGCCACAACGAAGACATCTATTAAGCCTAACTAATGTCAGTGGGAGACTTAAAAATAAGCTTAATTCGCTGGGTCCAACTGAACACAATCAGACTTAGAAGCACTTAAGCATTTTGAATTAAACATTATGGCTTAGTGTGTTGTGTGAACCATGACTTAGAGTGGCATGTGACTATTCCTAGCCATGGTGGTTACATAACCACAGTTTAAACATGCTCAATAACCATTTTGCTGCAAAAGTGTTAGCAGCCTAACCATGGCTTAGCATTTTGTTTGAACAGCTATAACATCATACCCTTGTCATATGAATGAATGCAAATGAAGCAGTATTTTCCTGCCACACATTCTAATTTTGGGTAAAGGTTGGGAGTCTGATCAAGTGGTAGGACTTTCCCACATTTATCAGTGAATTGATCATCTGTGTTAGTGATATGCAGGAGGCAAAATTGAATTAAGGAACAACTCACCTTGATTTTGGAGCCTAAGTTCAGATTTTCTCTAGAGACAGAGAACATTCGCTACATCATTAGGATTAGAAATTTATTCTAAAAGAAAACTGCAAAGTTGTGTTCTTAGGATTACTTGGCAGGTACTAGATTTCACAAAGAACTCACACAGACCTATATATGATTTAATGTTTTAGAAATGTTTTCCGGTCCAGCCCCATCACATTAAAAGCAATGTAAATATAATCTGAAGTCCCAGGGTCTCCTGCCTTTGGAGGTTTCATGGGTGGCTACTGGGGGAAAGGACTTTTCTTTGTGGCATTCCAATTATGAAACACCCTCCCAAGAGAGCTTGTTGGGTACCTATTATCCTATTTTTTAGATGCCAAATTAAAATAATTTATTCTCTTTGAGCTTTTGGTGAGTAATAAACATAAGGTGCTTGCAATTTTGCTGCTAGTGGTTCTGTTTCTAACTTGTGTTTTTTTAAAAAAAAATAGATTGGTTAATTTATGTGCCTTTTTGCTGACATTTTGGATTGTAAGCGAAATTGCAGTAGAAAGGAGAGTTATAGACAGTTTAAAATGATCACTAAGTTTTTTAAAAACAGACACATATATACTTTAAAATTACAGAAAATCTATGAACAGAAAACTTATGTAGTGTTTCAGAAATGTGTTTATTTATTTTATTACATTTATATACCATCCAAATGGCAGATGGTCTTGGGGCAGTTTACAGGCATAAAACAAAACAGAATAAAACAATAAAATAACAAATAAGACAATAAATACAACAATGAAAATTAAAATATTAAAACAGTAATAATTTAGTCCTATGCTTTCCACATGTTTATTCAGAGGTAAGTCCCACTGAGTTCAATGACATTTATTCCCAGGTAAGTGAGTTTTGGATTGCAGTATAAAAATGTTAAAAACATTAAAGAGTATTTTGTTGTTTTCATTTAATAAAAGGTTTGTTTTGAATAATAAAACTTGCATTTGAGCGAACTGAAATAAATTCAAATCTAATATACTACATCATAAAAACAGTTGACTTGACTTAGATTATCAATACTGGCAACTCAAGGGTGTTGGGACCTGATTTCATCACGGCTATGAATTCTTGTTGACAAGGCCATCTTTTCAAAGGCCAGCAAATCCTTTTTCCTAAAGCACAGTTAATCCAAGTATAGGTATTAAATATTGTGAAGTCTTTTCATCGTCACTAGAAAGGCCCACTTTTATGTATCAAAAACTGCCTATCTTGAATTTAATATTTTAAATAAATTCAAACAACACTGTAAATATATGTATTATGTTAACAAACACTGCAGAGTGAAATTTATGCTTACAATCTGGAAACTGCAAAGGATTTATTTTGGGAGGGGGAGGGGGTAAAGTTGAAGAGTCTTTACCCCTCTCCAACTTTCCACTCTTTCTGCTTTCCTCTTTCTCTGTTCATCATTTCTCTTGTCCTTTTACCTACCTCCTCCTGATTTCATCCCTATGCTTGATCCTTTCGCCACAATTCTATCCTTTTCGGTCCACCACATCCACCCCCCTTCTCCTGATCCGCCCCTAACTTCCTCCTGAACACATGGTTCCACTGTCTTTATATAGAGATATTCACTTTCTGTATTCCCCTTTCATTGCAGCAGTAGACACCGAAACCTTTTTCCTCAAGAAGAGAGAATTTGCAAATACCAATATACGTTTGAACAAGTATTCACACATGCAACAGGTGAATACTGGATCAATTAACTTATTGCCAGTCACTTGGCTTCACTCATCCTTTGCCTTCCCGCCACTGTTTCACTTGCCTACCCCCGTGTGCTAAATATATGAAAGCACCAAGGCAAAAGAATGCTTTAAAACACACATCAGCTAATAATTTTCATAATTTTTCAAACTAAGCTAGAAACCAATCAGAGCTTGAAAGTCTTGTTTGCAGTAAAGAGGAAAAATATTTAAACTCTGTAAAATAAATAAATAAATAAATACCTGCCTACCATATCATCTTTGCATACTTCTCTCTGGTTTTATATATGTGATATTACCTACTTCCTTACAATGACAAATGGAATTCACAATGCAGTATCATTGGAAATAACCAAAAACTATTTTATCTCTCTACAGATAGCAGGCACTTGGCAAACTTCACCAGATGCTTAAGCCTCGGGCCTGGAGAAGTCAAAGTGATGTTAGTGAGCTGGAATGAGTTCAGTATGCTGATAAAAAGGAGGCAGTAGCCACGCCTTATTTAGTAAGATATGAACACTGACATTTACTTGTTGCTACAAACAAAAGCTTTCAGGAAGTGTTATCACAAACTTGAATAGCATTTCCCCCTTTCCATATCATATTATGATTAGCTTAGCAAATAAATGTAAATCAGATCTAGAAAGATCATTTCCAGAATGATCTAGAAGCCTTTTGGCAATAAAACTACATTCAGTCCACTGAGTATTGGTGTTTTGCAGGGTTTGCATGAAATACAAGCTCAGAATGGACCAAATCTGGCCCTGAACTGCCACGTTTCTCAAAATTAATAATCTTCTCTTTGCTTTCACACATATTCAACACAGAGTAACAAATACAACAATGTTCTCCAACTACAGCATATGGGGTGAGGGTGGAGAGAATTTTAGGCAATATTTCAGAAAGTCCATCCATATGCTGTCTGCTAAAATGTAGGGGTAAGCCTTTTCATTCGTAACATATAGTTCAGGTTATCGAAACAACCAGAATGACAGCAACTGAGCCACAATGATAGGATCTGTTTTCTAGAAGAAAATGAGTTGGTTGATAAAAAGAGCCACCATTTGGAAATTACTTTGATCGCTAAGTACTATTCTACCAAAACAACAACAACTGAGAGATAATATTTTTAAAGTTACCTGGAGATTTTTTGCTTGCTCTTGATTGCATCAAATAGGCATGACGAGGCAGCAAAGGTGATGATGGCAAGGACATGGAAACTCCTTTGGCCAAGCTCATTCTGTAGACATCCTCAGGTACAGGCTGAATACCACTGGGGAAATCTGCGCTGTGGCCAGATGTAGTAATTATCTGTAGTGCATTTTCTGAGCATGAGTCACCTATAGGGAAAAAGGGGGTGGGGAATTAAGTTACACAGCAAATGAACAGAAATATCAAATACATAATTCCTACAAGATTGCTCAAAGCTGTATGAAAATTCATTGGTAGGGGAACAAATTCCACTGCATTAAATCTTGTTGCTATAGCCAAAGAGCAAAGACTGGGTTTGTGCCATTAGACATTTGTTACAGACAAGAACCACAAAAAATAAAATAAAAATGGGAATAAAACTGTTTCCTGTTATAAGAACTATGAAAGGGACCACCTTTTGATTGTTCTACACTAAAATTGTGTTGTTATGTTAGTTTTAAGATGATCAGAGCACCTTGCTTGTATTAACATCTAATGGGTCAAAAATAACCATGAAAAGGAAAGTAGTATATTGCTAATCCACGTTTCCTGCTGGGAAATGGGATACATGGATCAAAAATAAAATAAAAATAATGATTGGCCCTTTTCTGCTGTCCTTCCTGCTTAGAACAATTAAAAGCCATATTCATTTTCCTTAACTCATTTGGGTGGCATCTACAAAAGATGCTATGATTGACAAGTGATGTTTTAGTCAGTGAGAGCAGAAACAAAAAATAAAGATGTATTAATAGAACTCCACCACATGATGAGAATGGGAATTGCATCCACAACATTTCTTTCCTTGATATTAACAGGGCAGGATCTACACTATTCATTACACTGTTTAAGTGCATTGTTGCGTCCTCCCTTGCTACGTTACAAAATGCAACTTGAGCCCAGTCAATCGAAATACCTTTTCTTCTATCGTTTTACCCCGGCACACTCTTCTTTAGAACGTTCTTCATTATGCTCATACCGGCTCTGAAGTAAACCTCCTTCTTCCGGTGACTCTGAGCTAGACCTGCCGGGATAAGCCAGCAGGGAGGTGGGGCGACGCGTAGGGACGAGGGAAGCCCTGCAGCGTCTTAAAGGGGCCACGTGTGCCCCGAAAGATAAGCAGTTTTTTTAAAAAATTAAGCCTCTGTCCCCTCTTTCACTGCCCTCCCTCCCCCTCCCCTTCATCGCATTGTACCAGCTCTCCCTCCCCTCGTCTAGAAAAGCCCTCACTTGTCCTAATCAGGAAGCAAAGACCATGGTCACGAGACATGACTTTGAAAGACGGCATTGAAAACAACGAAAGGTTGGGGCACATTGTTAGTTTTAAAACGATTTTAACAGAAAGTGGAACGGTTTTAAAAGTCAGAAGAAACGTAACAACAACAGCATCACGTGACTGCTGACGTCATCTCTGCCAACTTGTTACGTTTCATCTAGACAAGTGTAGACGGGCCCCAGGACAAGACAAGACAAGACAGGACAAGACAAGACAGCTACTAGTTACTCTCTCTGTCAAGTGAAGAAGTTACAAAATGGAAAGAGTGGGAACTTTAAACATTCAAACTATGCTATATAAGTTATTTTATAGGAAGATCATCATGGCAATGGAAAGACAACCCTGGTGGCCCCAACCATCTATCGGAGAAGAAACAGCTGTAGGGAGCTTGCTTTCCCACCCCCAAAAGAAAACCTGGCTCCAACTGCTTGTTGTCATGGGAAGGCAGAACTGAAGGGAAGCATATTCTGAGAGATCATATTCACTTCCCCCTTCTGAAAGGATTTCATCAGTTTTGAGGAATTTCCATCACCATCACAACATTCCAGTTTATCACAACAAAAGAAAAACATAACTAGTTTATCTGATTTTACCAATAAAGAGCAGCAGTACACTGAATAAACTGAGATATGAACGAGCTTGAGCCCATATACCCAGTCCTTTCCCTCCTTGGCACACAGCAATTAAACATTAAAAACTTCCATTAACTATAGTTTCCACTTTCATCATATATATAATTTGTGTTTCTCTAAGGTTTTCTTTCTTTTTTTAATGTTTATGTAATTCTGAGCTGGCTAAATAGTAATAATCGACAGTCATCATCTGATGCGATGGACATTTTCATCAAGCTGTCCACAATCCCAAGTTATCTTTCTTGTTTGGTTACCACCAGCTCCGATCCCATTAGCTTATACTTGAAGTTGGGTCTTTTTGCCCCAACATGCATCACCTTACACTTGCTTACACTGAACCGCATCTGCCATTTGGAGGCCCACTCTCCCAGCGTGAAGAGATCCCTTTGGAGCTTTTCACAATTCCTTTGTGTTTTAACAACCTTAAATAATTTGGTGTCGTCAGCGAACTTGGCCACTTCAATGCTCACTCCTAATTCCAGATCATTGATGAATAAGTTGAAAAGAATTGGTCCCAATACCGATGTGGGACCTCACTATTTACTTCCCTCCATCGGTAGAATTGACCATTTATTCCTAGTCTCTGTTTTCTGTTCTTTAACCAGTTACTGATCCATAAGAGGACCTCTCCTCTTATTCCTTGACTACTAAGTTTGTTCAGGAGTCTTTGGCGGGGCATTTTATCAAAAGCCTTTTGGAAGTCCAAGTAAACAATGTCCATCAGATCACCCATCTACATGTTTGTTGACACTCTCAAAGAATTCTAGTAGATTAGTGAGACAGGACTTGCCTTTGCGGAAGCCGTGCTTATTAATTTTGTCTTTAATAATGCTTTCAACCAATTAACCTGGAACAGATGTCAAGCTAACCAGCCTGTAATTTCCTGGAACCCCCCTGGATCCCTTTTTGAAAATTGGTGTTACATTGGCCATCCTCCAGTTTTCTGGAACAGAGGCTGAGCTTAGGGACATGTTGCATATTTTTGTGAGGAGGTCCGCAATTTCATATTTGAGTTCTTTGAGAACTCTAGGATGGGTACCATCTGGGCCTGGTGATTTATTTGCTTTCAATTTGTCAATAAGGTTGAGAAATTCATCTTTTGTCACCGCTATTTGCCTCAGTTCCTCAGACTCCCTTCCTGAAAACATCAGTTCAGGCATAATCATCTGTCCTGTATCCTCTGCAGTGAACACCGATGCAAAGAATTCATTCAGCTTCTCTGCAATTTCCCTGTCCTCCTTTAGTACTCCCTTAACTCCATTGACATCCAATGGTCCAATTGCTTTCCTAGCTGGTTTCCTGCTTCTGATATATTTAAAGAATTCTTTATTGTTGGACTTTATATAATAGTGATGTGCTCTTCAAAATGCTTTTTTGCATCTCTTGTTTGCTTGCATCTCCTTTGTGCAAGCTTGGGCTCCCTTTTATTTTCCTCACTTGGGCAAGACTTCCATTTTTTAAGGAAGCCCTCTTTTCTACAATAGCTTCTTTGACACTGCTTGTTAACCATGCTGGTGACCTCTTGGACTTGGTGCTACCTTTCCTAATCTATGGAATACATTTTAGTTGAGCTTCTATTATTGTGCTTTTGAGTAAGCTCCATGCATTTCCCAAGGATTTAACCCTCTTGATTCCCCCTTTCAAGTTTCTTTTCACTAGTTCCCTCATTTTAGAGAAGTTTCCTCTTTTGAAGTCAAGTGTGAATGTGTTGGATTTCCTGGGCAATTTCCCACTTAAGTATATACTGAATCTGATAGCACTGTGGTCACTGTTACTGTTTGGTTCAACAATATTTACATCTCGTATTAGGTCCTGGGTAGCACCACTTAGGATTAAGTCCAGGGTTGCCTCCCCTCTGGTTGGTTCCATGACCAGCTGTTCCAGGGCACAGTCATTTAGGACATCAAGAAATTTAACCTCTTTGTCATGACTGGAATATGAATTTATCCAGTCAATGTGAGCATAATTGAAGTCACCCATTATTACAATACTTCCTCATTTGGAGGCCTCCCTGATTTCATTCTTCATCACAAGGTCACTCTGAGCATTTTAGTCTGGGAGACAATAGCACGTTCCTAGCACTACATTAGTTTTGGGGACCTGTACTGTCACCCACAGCACTTCTGTGGAAGAGTCTTTCCTGTTTAGGTGCTCTAGTCTACACTCCCTTCTTCATATCCTTCTGTATTTAAAGACAAAACAGTGTAATACGTGTAGAATACGCATAGAAGAAGTATTAAACAATTAATCCTACACACAGTTAAGAGCATGTATGATCCAAGGTTCTAATTCAACTTCTACCTATTATTTCCCAAAGTCAAAATCCCACCATAATATGGGAACACAACTCTACCCAATGGGATTGTTCCATTCAGCATCATTGAAAAATGCTATGTATTGACAGTGTGCACATCTATATCTATATAGACCTACATCGATATAGGTCTACAGTGATAAATGGGGAGGGGGGCAGTCATGACTGTACTTTTTAAAGCAAATGTTTGACAAGCATAAACTCACACATGTTAAAGTGCCTGACAACACAATTTTAGACATCTTTACTTGGAAGTAAATCCCACAGCATTCTCAATGGTGCTTACTCTCTAGTAAGCGTGGTTAGGATTTTTTTATTTGGAGATATATATTCTGCCCTTCACATCAATTCCAGAGTTCAGGGCAATCAGTTAAAAATAATTACAAAAATCTATCATAAAAAAATACAAATATAGGACTGCAGCCTGAGAAATATATAAACAATATATTTCCTAATTAGCCATTCTTATCTAGTTTATTTACTTCCTTTGATATGAATGCTGTTGTCCGCACCCAGTTTTGTCTTTGGCTCCTTGCCAGGGGGTTTCCTGCAACAAATATTTCCACATATCTGTATCCATCTGAGCTGTCAGGAGAGGCTCAGAACAGGAATAAGGCATCTAAATATGCCCTTCAAATATCTGAAATTATGGCCTTTGTTGCAACACGCATCTCTTGTGGGAGTCCATGTGAGTTATTTAAGAACAAACAGTATTCTCTTTTTGAAAGCCAACAGGCATTTTAAGAAAATTGTTGACAAAGTAACCAGCTAGATTTGTAAGCATCAGCACACTTAGCCAAAGAATTTGAGAAAGAGTGTGTGTATTTGATTCATTCTACTTGTGTCTCACTCTTACCCAAGGCACTTACACAACAACAACATTGATTTTATCCTGGTTGTGCTTTTATATTGTATTTTATATTATGGTTTTATACTGTTGTTTTATACTTTGGTTTTAATTTTTGTGAACTGCCCAGAGAGCTTCGGCTATTGGGCGGTATAGAAATGCAATAAATAAATAAATACTGTTGCTCAGATTCCTAGGTTTGTAATGATTGTCCTTCTTTCTTTTCCATGACTTATTTTCTGTTTTGTTAAATTCACAATAAAAGTAAAAAAACAAACAAAACAGCTGCCTGTTCCTTGCCCCATTGCTCCTTCCGTTAACAAAGTACACATGACTTCTCACATCTACAGGAGCCCCTCCAATGCCATGGTTAGGACAGACATATCCTACAGGACTGTGTAGAGAACCAGAGTACAATTTTACTACTTGTTAGCTAAAACCATGTACTTTAAAGTTCTGGTAGTAATATAATAGAAAGCAACAAGGATAGATAAAAAGCTTCGTACTCTCCCACTCTTAGAGCACCTACTTTGTACAAAGCTGGTCCCAGATTCAACCTTTGGCACTTCTAAGCTAGATACCATTCAGAACACTAGAAGTTCATGCTCTCCGCTTTACAACCTAAACAGCTTAGAGACACTGGACAAAGGTGAATAGAGGTTATTTGAGTATGGGGTAAAGCAATGTTGTGTGTATTCCTGGCATTAAAATCACTGTTTGTACAGCTTTCAAACTATAGCCTCAGTAACATGCATTGTGAAAACCTTGGCAACAAGGTCAATACTTCCAAATTACAAATAGCCATCATAATGCTTATTTGCTTCAAAGATAAAACCTTAATGTGAGTTCTTTTTTTTCCAGAGGACACACTTATGACTGATTTTGAAATCCACCGTATTTTAGCCTATGTATCTTTAAAGTAGCTTCTCTCTAAGACCAACATTAAGTATTTGGTATGTTTATTTACAAATTTGGTGACACACAAAATACTGCAGCTTGCTACATACTGAAGTGTCTGTTCCTTGTGGTTCACAGAGTTATATGACCCTTCTAACCAATAATGAAGTGTCAGCAGTAGTCATAACAACTATCCTGGATGACTGGCCTAAATAAACAAAGCTGCATTTTCTGCAGATTTTGCAGTTTATCCACTGTGACTAAACTTAGATTAGAATTCTATCACACAACACAATAATTAAGAGGATTGTTTCCTTTCAAACTGGAATAAGAGATGCAACAACTGGGAGTAACAGCCACCTGTACTTAGGAAGCTATAATTCCAGGAGATATTAATTTAAAAGTGATATTTTCAAGTGTAACTCAGGAGATAAAATAAGTGTTAGAACTATGGTGAGAAGGGAAGCTGTGTGTGTGTGTGTGTGTGTGTTAATGTAAACCACAAACCCCACCCTGACTCCCACTCAATATAAGTAAAATCATGCCTTCTATAAGCAGTAGCTAAATGGGTTGTCACAAAAGGTATGGGGGTTGAAACTCCTCTGCCCCTCCCTCCTTATTTGAATGAACACTGGATAGAGGACATTGATGTTTTTGCACTCAGCTCATTCTTCAGATGTGTCCCTCACACCCTTCTTTATGGATAGTTTCTAAAGAATATTTAAATACAAAAGTAAAGAGCAGCCTTCCCCAATTTGGTGCCCTCCAGATGTCTTGGACTAAAACTCCCATCATCCACAGCCTGCATGGCCATTGATGATGGGGATGGGGTTGAAGTCCAACAGAGCCTGCAGGACACCAGACTGGAGAAAGCTACCATAGAGGAATAAGTCTACTCAAAATCCACTGAACTGTTCTGTACTAATATACATGTTATCTTACTTGATCGTTAATCTTTCAACCTTAGCTATATGGCATCTAATAGGCAAGTTTTTTCAATGCTCCACATGTTAATTCTTAACTTCTAGCAGTTATCTTCTCCATTTATTTTTTGTTTATGCCAGAAAGTATTTCAAATCAGTCACATACTATTGGCAGAGAGTTCTATTAACTTAAAAGATGAGCTGTGTTATGTATTGACACACAGATTGCTTTGTAAGATGCATTCACAATAACAAGCTGTTCAACTGCTCAAAGGCCTTGTTAGCTACAAAATGAACAAGAAAGTTTATGGCCACATGATCTGCATATGATATGAAGTATTATGAATGCAGTTAAAACAAGACTGATACCCAGGATAGAGCAACCAATATGGCAAATATTTTGGTCCAGTTTAGATAATAAAATAAACCTGGAACAAACTCTGATGTGATATCCTGATTTGTTTTAACTAGGAGTCACAGTTATGAGAGTTTATACGTGACAGGAAACTGCCTTAGTCAAAGTGAAAGCTTTCACTCTTCTCTCACACACCAAGAGAAAGGGAACGCACAAACCTGAGGGTTGCCACAGCTCTTTTGGATCATCTAAACCAGTAGTGGACAGCTTTTTTGCCCCTGAGAGCCACATGCAGTAGTGGGTGGGCATTCAGGGACCACATGCCAGTAGATGTGGCCAGTGCTTGTGGTAGACCTGGACATACAGTCACTCTCTTACGCACATGATCCTGGCTTTCAAAAACTTCAAAGATTTTCTCGTCTCTACCGAGAGAGAGAGAGAGAGAGAGAGAGAGAGAGAGAGAGAGAGAGAGAGAGGCCGCGATTGGACAACACAATAGTCAACCCTATGTTAATATTCCACTGCACAGTTGACTATTAGCATGTCACGTTGCTAATAGTCATCCATGCTAATAGTCATCCATGGGATAATAAACAAATAAATAAATAAATAAAACATTTATTTCTTACCCGCCTCTCCCTCTGGATCATGGTGGGGTACAACACCAAATACAAAACATCAAAAAATACATATAACTGATTAAAAACATACAAAACTAATGCATTATTAAAAGGTATCTATTAACAGAGGGTTGACTATTGTTCTTGCCCACCCCCTCCCCACAGAATGGCAGTGCTGGCTCCCGCTTTCCATATCGAGATGCTGCAGAGAAAGACGCAAGAGATACGCCCGCCCCTTCAGGACAAAGAGTTCTTCTGACAGTGTCCCCCTCTCTCTGCCCCTATCCACAAATGGCAAACAGAGGGCGGGATGTAGGAGGATGCACTCCTCCTGCGCCCTGCTCTCCATTCGCTGTTTGTGCATCTCGGGATGGTGCGAAGGAGAGAATCTTCCCTCTCCTTCGCACCATCCTGAAATGCAAAAATGGTAAATGGAGAGAAGGACGCAGGCAAACGCTCTCCTCCTATACCCCACCCTCCATTTGCTGCAAAGTGCTGGCAAAGGGGGGGGTGCTAGGAACTCCTGCTGCTCTCAAGCAGTGGCAGGACTTCCCACGACTCCAGCATTTTCCCATCCTACGCCAGGCGAATGGAAAGCAGGGCGTAGGAGGAGAGTGGCAGATGACACTCTTGGTGGAAGGATATCTCCTGCAGTTTGACGTTCACCAACACCCCACCTATAAAGACATTTGGGTATCAGCTCAAAGGGATGGAAGGAGCTCCTTCCATCCCCTCGAGCCAATATCCATGTGGATCATGGGGCAGGGGGGCAAGAGACATGCACATCCTGAAGAACATGTGGGGCACCTCGACTGGTGATGCCCCATCCAGGGACAGCATGTGTATATCCCGGGAAGAGTGTAGGGAGCCACTGATCGCAGCACCCCACCAAAGGACAGCACGATCGGCAGCTCACCATGCGCTTCCCAGGACGAATGACACATGCCTATAGAGCCCTACTGGGCAAGAGCAGCACGGGTTTCTGCTGCTCTTCCTTCGTAAGTCTGTAGGCATGTGAAATAATCAACCGAGCCCAATGAACCACACAATAATCCATGGTTGCACAGGTAGTCAACTCTGCACACCATTATTTGCATTGGTTATTTTTTGGAAATAACCAACCATGGTGTGTATTTTTCCTGACAGATGACACAATAGTCAATGGTTGACTATTTAAGCAACGGGGGACTATTTAATCAACCGTTGACTATTGTGCCATCCAAAGTTAGTCAGGGAGTGATTGCACTCTTCCCATCCCACCAAACAATTCTTTAGTGACCAAGAAGAGCATCATCTTCATGAGAAAAAAGACACACAAGGATGACTTTCCCCATATGTCTTGGGCACCAGCACAGACCCAAAGGGGTCCTCAGGGAAGGTCTGCAAGGGTCGCATGTGGTCTAAACAATTGTTTAGATGATTGTCTGAACTAAGCCTGAGTCTCATGACATCTGCTGAGGACTGACCTTAGCTCAGTGGCCAAAGGTCCCAGATTCAATCCTTGGCATCTTGAGTTTAAAAGATCAGCTAATAGGTAACAGGAAAGTCTCCACCCTGAAATCCCACAGGGCTCGTCAGCCAGAGTAGAAATATTGAAGTAGATGGACATGTAGTCTCATCAGGTAGAAGGCAGTTTCCTACATTTTTAAAAGGCAACAAATTGGGATAGTAAAAAAGAAAAAAAAGCGGGGGGGGGGAGCAATTTCAACTGTTTCCATTTCAAAATGTACTATAGAAATACAGTTTTTCAAAACTTCAAATGATATTAATATATTGCTAAGCAATTTAATGATTGTGTGCAACCAATAGTAGTAAAGACGGGTGTATACAGACAATACAAAGGTTTTGTTAAAAATTCTTATTATTAAATATACATACTGCTTCCCAAAGAAAAAAGCACTTTTGAAGTGACTTACAAACACAAATACAGAAATTCATAATTAATATAACAGGGGGGGGGGAATCCATATAAACCATCAAATAAGACACAAGCCCTTATTAAGCACTATGTACATATACACTGAATGTGCAGGCAGTTCCACCCTTCTGCTTATGCATTGAAAGGCAGGTCTGCAACAGACACAGGCATAGTCACGATGTGCCACACAAAAGGAACTCTGGTTTTTCAAGGTTCCTCAATCACGTGGGGGCCTAAGCACATTTGTATGTGCGGATGTACAATGCAACAGACCTTTAACACTTTTGGCAGCAGAGCTGCACACCGCACAGTGTACCCGCAGATAATAATTTGGGTAATTCCCTTCTGCCTCACAAGGAACATCTTAGGTGCACTTGTTCACTCTGGTGTAGCTTGATCATTCAATATCTACTCCAAGTGTTAAGGAGAATCTTTTCAGAACAAGCATTTAGTGCACTGGTTACCTCAAACCACCCCATACTTGGGAATAGCTATGCTTCTAACCTTTCTTCGTTGAAATATCAGAGCTTGAGATTTTCAGCTGAATTTTATGCATGTCTTTAGTTCAAATTTCCCTAATGTTTTGCCCTCTAACTGTTTTGGAATACAACTCCCATCAGACCCAACCAGTATAGCCAATAGACAGGGATGATTGGAGTTGCAATCCAAAACATATGGAGAGCATCATACTGTGGAAGACTGAATTAGTGTATTATTAAGCTTTCCTAAACTAATGATTAGATTTCTCCTAAACAAGTACTTCAAACTAACATATTAGCACTTCATTTGTCACAAGTGGTTTGTTTTATACATTCTGGTCCTATCTCAGGCTTATCACGGAAGAGACAAGCTAGAATTCCTGGTTCACACATCGTGGAAAACAATGCAGGGGTGGAGCATCCTTGGGGTGTGTAGCTGTTTCCTCTTGTAGCAAAATCAATCGGGCAGAATGAGAACCAGGCCATTAAAAACATTTATTTGAATGGTCTTACACAGTAATTTCCACATAATTGTTTCATTCATATTACAATACTCTCTTCAAAAATCATTACCATAAGGCCTGAGAAATACCACATCTCAAATCTGGAGCAACTGGTATCTTCCACTATCCAATGAATTACATGTAATTTTACCTTGTTAACTATTGGTTTTCTACAGTTAACACAGCCTCATTGCTAGCTTTTCTAGCATCAAGATTCAGCGTAATCACTGAATCCTGGCTCTTAAGAGTGGGGGAGGGGGAGGTCTTGAAAACGTAACTGAAGTCCCAATGGCATATAGTAGACAACTAAAGGGCTTAATCAGATTAACATCTTTTAAAGAGAGACCGTACAGTGATACTTCAAATAATGATTCTGTGGGACTTACAAGCCTGAAAGAACTTGGGCCCCTTATCTAATCCTCCAATTGAAAAAAGGATAAGCAAAAAGGGGGAAAAAACCTTTTAGAGCCTCTACGCTATAGTATATGAAGATTAAACATGATGAAAACAAGTTCAAATTCACCACAAGATCTACATACCCCTCTCAAACTCAGAAGAGTATAAATGGATTTTCAGGAACACATAAGCTGGAATGATCAAAAGATTCTAGGATTTCTATTATCCTAACCTTCACGGTAAGAATCCTATTTACAAGAATGCACAAGGCCGAAGTCTTTAACTATGATTTTTGTGATGAGAATAAAAAGTATTATAAGTGCTGAACAGAAAAAATGTGTATGTCTTGTGTAACCTAAATGACAATATGATATTGGGCACAGCAGCCATGTAGTTTAGCCTTCCCGAAGCTGGTGCTCTCCAGATGTATTGGACTGCTACTCCCAATATGCCCCAGGCAGCATGGCCACCTGGGGTATTCTGGGAGTTGTAGGCCAACATATCTGGACAGCTGGGGAGGGCCAATACAGTTAATGCAGGTTACAGTACTTGTGAATTTTAAGTTTTGTGGATTACACCAGGTGCCTACCTCTACCCCAAACAGCTGTTCTAGACTGGGGCAGAGATAGAGAGCTGTTCTAGATTGGGGGAAGGGATTGAATCATTGAGCTAGAAGGCTCAAATCAAGGCTAGCTACGTTGTTTGCAGCAACCCATGGCATAACTTAACTATACTGGCTGTTTTTTACTAGCTAAAAAAAAAGTGTCCTTAAAAGCAGCTGAATGCTTAAGAAACCCTGTGCCTCACAATTATTAAAGCATCAAATTATTGGACATGTGTAAAGATGCACAACATCTATTTAAATGCACAGTACCACACATTTCCAAACACCATAATTATAAGAACATCAAATAATGAAAAATAAAATAAGACATGTATTCATGCATAGAGAACAAAAAGGACTAAACAACTTTTATTCAGTGAACACCACAAGGAAGAAGCAAGAAGTATGTCCTTCCTATTTATGGAAGGCCATTAAACACAAACAATTTAATGGAAGGAAGACACATTAATGTGTACTCACAGCAAGGCAATTATGAAATATCCTTCCTGAGAGAGTTTTTTTAATCCATAAGAATGTTTAAGAAAAAGACATTTTAAATTATACTCACACAGAAGTAGGTTTTAACATACCATAATATATTCATCATGTGCACATTAAGGGTCTATGTGTCTAAAAAAAGCTATGTCAAAAGTAGAGACAGGTATCTTCCACAGATGCAGCAATTAGTATTGGCTGCAATCAAATGTTTCTGTTCATTGCAGCGTATGGGGTTAAGGATGATAACCTTGGCTCAGAGGGTTATCACATATTTTGACCCTAATACTCTTTCAAAGTATTAGGGTCAAAATAAGTGATATGGTAAGTGCAACACACACACAGACAGACATAATTCTCATTTGTTGCAGACCGAACTGATATTGCTGCCAACAGCTGTTTCTCTTCCCAGTAAATAGCAGCTGAGTTGGGAAGATTTCTGTCAAGACCATGATCCAGAAGGATGGGGTTAACCCTCTCTCTCTTTGTGCCACAATTCCAAATTGTCTGATTTTCATAAAGCGCCCCATTTTCCTATCCGAGCTTCAATATTTTAGAAAGGACTTGCAGTCATGGTATTGTTTAAAAAGTTCTTCAGTCATAGTATGAGTCCCATTTTCTCCTTGTTTTGCAAATTAAACGACTGATGTGAATCTCAGTAAATCAAATGCTGATTTCAGAATCTGGCTGAATGTCTTGCTCCACCCAACATGCTTTAAGTGGGCTGCCCTGCCTTTTTATTTTTGAAGCTTTTATTTACTGACACATTCATCTATTGCCCTTAAAAACAAATAAACCCACAAACATTTTTTAAAAACAGCTGCAAAAAAACTGCTCCAGGAATGAGCAGTGGGAGACAAGGTTCAGGGAATGGGGTATGAATGGGTTCCCAAAGAAGCATGAGAGAATCACCGCTTTCCACAGCTAGATTCTGCTGTAAACTTGCAGAGCTGTTTATTCAAAGTTAAACGCTGGTGAGGAAAAGGGTGCGTTTGAATGGAACAGGGTGAGCCTACCTCCAAACCAGTCCCACCACTCTATAAGCATTAGATCTTTCTTCATATGTACTGATATAATGCACAGTGATCCAATGATTCTCCAAAAAAAAAAAAAAGTGTTTCTTCAAAGAAAAGAAAACATCAGGCAGGGTCACATCTTCACTCTTTTATTCTCAGCTGTAAAACTTCTGTCTTTCTGAGCAACTGAAAATGAACTCCAAACTATATGAAATGATTTCTGTAACCTTTTGGGTTGCAGCACTTAAATTCTAGGATGACCACCTGGCCACCTTGTTTCTTGCTTTTCATCGAGTAGCTAAAGCTCACTTATGTAGTTTTACAACACAATCCTACAGACGTCTACTTAGAAGTAAGGACGGATGAGAATTTCACTCGGTTCTTTTTTTACATATATAAGAACTTAATAACATTTGCAAATGTCTTCATATACAGACAAAAGGAACTTGAGATTTTAAAAATTTGAATGTGGGAGAAAGCAAAACTGACAGATTCATTCTTCCGTAGGGAGAAGTAAATCTTACTGAGTTCAATGGGATTTAGAGGCAAGTGCGTGGTTCTGTATCTGTTGGTGCTTTTAAAAGTATGGTTTTGAGCTATTATTTTACATGCTATTTTCTAAGCCATCTTTAAAAATCCTGGACCGATAGGAAAGGAATAATCTTAAATAAGTAAAACCAAAATTAATTGATTTCAAAGTAAATGTTATCTTTGCTTTCTGCATCTGAACTGAAGGAATTTTTATCCTCTGAAAGGTAAACTTTATTGTCTTTATTTCCCATGCAAAATTTCATTGTATCATGGTAAAATAAATAGAACAAACAAACAAAATGCTTGCATTCCATACCATTTAAGGCTGTATTCCAGTAATGAGTGCTGGCTCTTCAGATTTCCTTCCAATCATGTAAGATTTTTTTTTAAGCATCTAAAATCTAATAAGTACTGTACTCTAATAAAGTAGGATACCATTTCTACATGCAGACTTAGATTTAAGACGGTCCTGTATTCAAAGTGAAACAGAGGCAAGAAAGTATGGGACTGGGAAGTGATAGGCAGAGTGTCAATTGTTGAGGTATTGGGGCGGGGAAGTGGAATGAAATAAAAGCATTAGGACGAAAAAGTAAAACAGAAAATAGAAATACTGAGAAGCTTTTAAAAAGAGAACTAACTAAATGAATATTAGATAGATGAGAATTTCAAGGGTAAGGAGCAGCATGTATAGAAGAGCATAGTAAATAGATGGTCTATAAAGTAAGTTAGCAGAATGAAGATGAGGGGAATAGAGAAAAACCCATTAGGAAATACAAGGTAGAACAAGATCATAATGAAATTTATGAGTAAGAAGCAGCAACTGAGACTTGATAAATACGTTGAAGTTGCCTTATATTTGGTCAGACTATTGAGTTATACCCAAAAGTATACACACTCTGCATCAGGTTAGAGTGTGTAGACTGGTGTAGTCTACAACAACTGGTGTAGATGTTACAACAACTGGTGTAGATGTTACAACAACTGGTGTAGATGTTACATTTCAAAAGATATCCAGTTTCTTTTTTCCCATTTAAATCAACAGTTGGAAAAAAACACTACTTTTTGCTATTTGTCTAATCACCAAAGAAGTAATTCTTGCAAATACTTCTACTAGTTGCTGCAGCAATTCTCAGAACAATTTTTTTAACAATTCATACTTAAAAGCATCAAGATTCTTTCCTATTTTAAATTCTGCACATTTGAAATTGCTATACAAATGTTTTCTCTATACTACCATAAATTTTAATCCACCTCTAAATCTGCTCTTACCTACAGTATCAGCCATTAGAAAATACTATATATTCTAAGTGAAAGTCAACACAAAGTTTTCCAATAGAATGAATTGTTGGACCTTTTTGAAGTAATTACTGTCCATGGCTAATTTAAATATGAAAGACTGGTTTCGGTAATTAAAAACCTTGGGGTTTTAAAAGTTCCCTAGAAACTGCAATGCCAAACAAATACCTACAGCTCAGCAAATATGCCACTGTACTAAACTGTTTCATAATAATCAAGAACCACAGAAAATGGGCACAGCAGCATGGAATAAATCAGAAACAGACCCATATATTTGGTACGAAACAAAGCATCTTCTGTTAAGGAATGTACTTAGAAGAATGACCAAAAGTCAAACTGTAACTTGAAAAGATTCCAGCACAAGTTCAACATTTAAAACTAACAGATCTAAACTTTCTATGGAAGAAAAGTTCTTTTCACATATAATTCAAAGCTTATCAGGCCAGGCCTACATAATAACTGTGCCAAATGGATTTTCCTATTAAGCTTTAAGACATTAAAACCTATGTTGTGATTTTGAAACCTGAGAGCTTATCAAAAAGCATTGGAAGCAATAGTAACTACTGGCTTAGTTTTCAACTATGTTCAAATACCTGTGTTTTATGAGATAGTATCAGAGAAAGGCAAAAATCATATCAATAGCCATGTTCACATGAAACAGTAAGTCAGGATAGCATCAGGATAGTAACGGCTTGTTCTTGAGTTCTTGATTTACAAATTCTGGTTTGTAAGAGTGGCTGTAGGAAGCAAAGAGACCCAGTTTGAATGACATATTAAACAATTAATTTTTGATTTGTTTAGCCACTCATGTTAGTGGGAGGAGCTAAGCAGGAGGAAGCAGTCTGAACACACTTACACATTTTTTCATGGTAAGCCAGGATATCCCAGAATCCTGATATACCATTTTATGCAAATGAGGCCAATATCCAGAAAATCAGTGTGTCATATTTGTGAGATGGCAGTCACTATAACATGAGTAATTAAAACCAATTAAAAGAAACTTTTGTAAGAACACTGTGGAAATTGTAAAACTCATTAAATTTAGACGCTTGGTAATTATATTATCCAAGGTTTGTCTGGCAAACAATCAAATAAACCCTGGATTGTTTTCTCAATCCCTAGATTGTTTAATTCTCTCCTTTACTCACTTCTTCCCTGTATCTCAAATGCCTTGGCAGCACTTAGTACTAGCATGCAGAGTGGTTGGTGTAGGTTTTCTAACCACTCTTGCCCATCATTTCTGTAGCTTAGTAAAACAACCCACGAACAAACCACGGTTCTGAGTTCACAAATAACAACCCATGGTTTAAACAACCCAGAGTTCACAGCCCAACAACACTTTCTAGATTTTTGCAGTTAACATGGTTTGTAGTGCAGCTGGGTTCACACATGACAATTCAACAATCCATACCATTTCAAAATTGAGATTTCTGAGCTTTTTTTAAAAAAATACTAACCACATCTGGCTCCTTTAAAAAACAAACAAATCATATCTGGCTTTTAAAGAATTTCTTCTATAAAGAGCTTTAGATCTTTAATTATATGTTAGCTTTATTATTGGGATAGGTATCAGCTCACGTGATTTTCTTCAAATACAAGACTACATTATTTAGGCAAGTCATACACTTTTGGCTATTCTTTGCCTACAAAAGTGGAGGCAGGATCTCTTGTTTATGGCAAACATTTCAGGTATTTTAGGGTCCTCAGAATAGCTGTGCTTAGTGACAGTAATTCTGGCTTTGCTAAAAATTAAGATAGAAATCAGAGACAGAATTATTCATGTTTACAAATAAAGTTCAGCCTTATTGGGTAACTCAGCTACTCCCACACAGAGAAAAATGTGAGGTCTAACTCACACACCTGCTTTGACAATGCATTTAGCAAGAGTGGGTGGAAGTGATGTTTGAACTATGCTCATAAATGGGTCAGGTATAAATCCAGATATTGATCAAGCCCAGGATGAGTTTATTATTATTATTTATTTATATAGCACCATCAATGTACATGGTGCTGGAGTTTAGATAGCGCTATCACCGTATCAACGTTTGATCTTTTTTTACTTCTCGTTGTAAATGATTTGAGGGTCCCAGAGACAGCTGTGACTGGTTCTGACAACAGATTTTGCCTTATTTTGAGCAGCTATTGTGGTCTAACTTTAAATATGCTAAATTTGCATGGCTTGCATATATAGAGCGCTTAAGGCAAGAGTCGGTCATTAATATCTAGGTTAAAAATACAGGTGAACAATGGCCCCTGATCATTGTGTTCTTGTTGTATTATGCCTTGTTTCTAGGTAAATTACAACAGAATATGCTTGATTTTTTTACTTTAAAATTAGGAAACTCAGTTACATTTGTATCTGTTAAGAGATTAGTAATTTTAGATAAGATGTTTCTTACTTCTAATTACTACAATGCTATATTACACTTATATGTGTGTCCATATGAACTTGATCAATGTCATTCTATGATAATTTTCTATTTGTATGAAATAAATTTAAGATTTATTCTGATGTGGTTCTAGTGTATTAAGTTTTTATCCCATCCCTACCACAACCAGCTGAGGGCAACATTCATGGTTCTTTCTCCCTGCCCTTGATTTTATCCTCACAACAATCCTGTGAGGACTTATGGTTGAGTCGAGATCTGAACCAGGTTCCTTCGATCCTAGTCTGACTTATTAACCACTGCACTGGAGGGAGGCAAGGAGATGGCACATGATCTGAAGACCTGCTGTGGCTCATTCCTATCACATCTGGGGGCACCAAATGGGAAAGACTGATTTAGCATGACTGGCAGCCTCGGAACCTGAGTACTTCAGATTTTTTTTTAAGCATAACATACAATCCAGTATAGCCATGGAATTGGGATTGTCTGTAGTTTTTCCTGGAGCACTAGCCATGATTCCTCTTACAATGTGAATCATAGCCTGTGAACCTGGATTTCTAAGTGCTTTAAACTCCTAATGTTGTTCTAAGAGTTAAGTCTCTAACTAGGATTGTGTACTTGCTTATGGACTGTTCCTTTATTTAGGCCATGGGCCATTAGCTCTTGAGTTAACTGATTTACAACTCCTAAGCTTGAGTGCCACGACTTCTAAAGTGAGGTCTCTGTCATCTGGTTTGCCTTGAAATAAAGCTAAATGACATCCAAACTGGTCCACTGTGCACAGACATTCAAGCCATACTGTGTTCACAGCCAACAGGACTAGAAACGTTTTTCTTTTATAATGGAAATGTAGATTCTCAGGAAGCTAAATCATATGCAGGATAAACATAGCCCTATACATAACAGAGAATTTATTCTTTTACTAATCACCTCCTCATGAAATAAGTCATATTGAACAGAGTTTATTACTAGCACAGTAACACACTTTCAAGGTAGAGATGAAAGAGATCAGTCTTCCACACTGGAATGAGTCATGAATCAAATAACAAAGCAAGACATATGTTGTGGAAAACAGGGGCTGGATGTTGTACTATTAGTTAGGTGGTTCCATCTTGGAGTATTCAACACTGCTCAATACAGCCCTGCCTGAGAAATATTTTTGGAATCATAATTAAAATCAGTACCTCATCAATAGGTTAATCTTAGTTGCAGGGGTTGGTTTCCCACACATACCACAAAGAACATGTGTTTCAAATTGCTAGTTGTCCTAGGCCTGCAGAGCTGACGAGAAACATGCTCTGGCCCCATCCATAGTCAGGGGACTAAGGGCTGCTGGGTTGTGTGGTGTGTGTGTTATTACAATGTATTGCAAGCTACCTTGAAGACCTTTCGGTCAAAAGGTAAATACCTACCCGATTCCTTCTTGCTTGCCTTTCCACCATCTCTGCTTTTCTTCAAAACTGCTTTTAACATTTTAATACTTTTCTTTCTCCTAAAACAGAAGAGGAGAAATAATAAGCTTTAAAAGACTATACATAGAGACAATGCCAGTACATGCCATTTCTGCACATTACATGCAAAATAAACTTGTACAAAACAATATAAATTCCAAACATGTCAAGGGTTTACTTTTTTTTAACAATACCATGTTATATTAGTTAAACCAAATACTGAAGCTACAAGGAATGTTTTAATACTAAAAGCCAAGTGACTAGAGGTTTACTGTCTTGTTATAAAAAACGCAGCACACAACATTCTCCACATTCCACATATAATTAAGGTTATGAGGCTAAACCTGGATAAGTTACCATTAGGCACTTTGGCACAAGCATGTCTGGTTTTTGACCAGAGTTCATCAGGAGGGGAAAATAAGTTACACTGCTGCAATATCTACAGTGAATTTAAGGAAGTCTGTGTGAGGCAGTGTAAAAAGAAAATGCCTACATATGTATTAAAACTCCTATCTAAAAATAGGCATGAAATGAAGCCTTTATTAAGTAAGAAGGCCACTTCAAACATTTTAAAATGCTCCACAAAATGCTCTTTTACAAGGCAGACTTATTCAAACAAATACTTCCCCGAAAGCTTTCTCCTTCTCTATCATTTTATTCCAGATTCTTATCAAAGTCAATGTAAGTAAGTATACCATTTGAATGAAAGGCCTGAATAGCGTTGGGACCTGTTGGTTTTGAACTGCCATGGTTATTTGGCACCTTTAAATGTTATTTTGTGTATAAAAAAAAGCCAAACACAAAGTGAACATATGCCTTTCAAATTTAAAGAGCAGTCATCTCTACGCCTCTAGTATTCTGCACAGTTCTAGGGAGCAACATTGTTTTCTACAGCCTTTGCAAATTCTGCCTTGCTCACTTCTTTGTCTTTAATTACAGACCTTCCTCGATAAAAAAAAAGTTTCAGTTTTCACTTGTCAGGTCTGAGTGTTCACATTTCTCTGACCTGAAAGGTTTTAATAAAGTCCTTAGTATCTCTCAATCTTTAGACTTTGGATTTAGTGAACAGACATCAAAATTGATAATGATGATCTTTCCAAAAGTACAAAAACTTGAAATATAATGAAAATATCAATCTTTCATTCTTAATGATGTGCAATAAAATGAGTGCCTTCTCTGCATGAAACGTTTGTGAGAATGTTCACCTAGAAGTCACAGAACCCGTTATATTTATATGGTGTAAAAAGGAAAAGAAAATTAACATGTATCACTGGGCAGGTCCATAATGCTTCTGGGAGAGTCTTCGACTCAACTGTAAGCTTACTAAGAATCTGTTCTGACCTTCAGGTGTTACCGTCTAGAGAAAGAAGATTCCATTTGTTTCCCTCTCTGCATGGAGACATGAACACCTGACAGAAGCTGTACACTCTATTATTATCTGAACCTGGGATAGTCAATGGGAGATCCCACACTGGAAAAAAATGGCTATCCCTATTTGGTTGACCTCTCTGCAGGGAGGGAATCACATTAACATGAGGAGTACTGCCAATCTCTGCTTGTAGAAAATCCTGGTGGTATGAATGGAGAAGTAAATCTAATAATGTTTTTAAGAGTCACCTACATAATATCCATTGGGCCATAGGATAGTGCAGATCTCATTCTTTGAGGCTGGAAACAGAGCCCCAAATGCAGAAAGCCACTGTGGAAAGCTCCTCGGAAGAGGAGGAAAAGGGAGGAAAGGAGGCATGCCAGTGAGTGGAGCCGGGAAGGGAGTGGAGAGGAGAAGACAGATCCACAAGTTTCCCAGCCTCCATCCCTACCTCACAGGAAGCTGACCAAGCTAGATGGGCTCAGAGGCAAAAGAAAAAAGAAAAAAAGGAAAAAGTCAGTCATTCCTCCTGCCCTCAATCATTCCTCTTGCTGGTAGGTCTAAGGGGAGACGGAGGGCTCGGAGATCGGAACCTTCCATCAAGCGGGCGTGTTTCCTGTTGGCATTATTACCATCTGCATTTTGGCTTGGCTGGCATTGGTATTTTCCACAGCACAGTTTGCCCATGTGTTGCTCAGAAAAGACAGTGGACTCAAAGAGTAAGAAAGGACATTCCCTTATGCTTCAGGAATCAAACTGACGCCTATTCCTCGGCTAACCAGACTTCATAACAATGAGAAAATTATCTTAGCATTTCTTGGTGCTGAGCATGTTTTCTCCATGGGTGTTTGGCAATTTTAATGTTCTTTAATTAAGGAAATGTTTTTTGTTTTTTTGTTTTTTACAATTATATGTTTTCAAAACCCATATTAGATATACTATCGTTCTAAATTATAAGAGAGGATCAAATTGTTCCACGTTGAGCAGTGAATATGTTCTCTGCCCAAAGCAGCAGCAGGCTTCTTTGATGTTTTCAGAGTCCCACAGCTGTGCAAGTACTGTAAGATCATGAGACAGCTGTGATTTACATCTTTAACATTCCAGCCAAAACTACTAGGAGCCTTCATTGTTGCTACTTCCTCTTGCAAACGCTGCGCTCTTAATCTTCATTGTTCTATTTTCCATACTCCTGAACAATATTTTAGACAGCATGATTCTAATTTTAGGGAGAAACCAAAGTCCCTTTTTAGAAGACAATATTTTAAGTCAGTTTTTGTATTTCCCACATCTGTAATATGAATTCGATACCTACTTTAGCCAGAACATATATGCAATTTTAAAAGGGATTTCTTATGCTTTCTACCTCACATTAGCACCACTCACATAGGTACACAAAGGGCCTTTTAGTGTCATGTGTGAAAATTTAAGTTTTGCATTATTATTATTATTATTATTGTTGTTGTTGTTGTTGTTGTTGTTGTTATTGTTATTATTATTATTATTACTATACCGCCCCATAGCTGAAGCTCTATGGGTGGTTGACAGAAATTAAAAACATTAAAAATACAATATGCAAAATTTAAAAACATAAAAACACACAGAGATAATATAAACAGAGACATATATCTAAAAACAACTTGAGCAACCAGCCAAACAGCAAACAAATCCAGGATCAATTGAAACCCATCATGTGCTGTCTGGTGTCGAAAAGATGACAATGTTGGCACCACGTAGGCCTCATAAGGAAGATCATTCCACAATTGGGGGGCACCACCGAGAAGGCCCACTCCCTTGTTGCTGTCTTCTGAGCCTCCCTTGGAGTAGGCACCCAGAGTGTAGAGGATAGATATGTTCAAGCCAGGAGAGGCACTCTATCAGGTATTGCAATGCCGAGCCATGTAAGGCTTTATAGATTTAAACCAGCACCTTGAATCGGGCTCAGAAACATACAGACAGCCAATGCAAGCGGGTCAGAGTCGGTCTTATATGTTCCAACTTTCTGGTCCTCGTTATCAATCTTGCTGACACATTTTGCAGGAGCTGCAGTTCTAAACAGTCTTCAAAGGCAGCCCCATGTAGAACACTTTGCAGTAAGCTAACTTGCATAATATGAATTTAGACATATCTTCATTCAATAGGGTAGCTTTGTTACTGAAGATTTTCTACATCTCTCACAGCAGTTGCAGGTTTGTCCTGACAGACACATCCATGACAAAATTTTGAGCATGTTTCCAGAGCATTTTTCAGGAATCAGGTGAACAAGTACCAATTCCAGTATTACTCTCTGCTGGTTCAAATGGCAGGCGGGAGATTAAAAGAATCAATGAAAATGACATCATCCAGTGACTTGTGCAAAAATCCTGGGCAATTTCCCCCAGATTGATTTAGCACTGCATCATGAAACCAGAAGAGGAAGGGACGAACCACAAGCCCTTAATTATCCAAAAGTAAACTGGGGGTGGAAGGAGAAAAGTTTTGTAGTTTGTGAAAAATGGTTCATCTGATGACCTTAGAACTGTAAATAATGTACAAATTGCATGCAACTGCCCCATAAACATTTTTCCTGTTGACCTTGCCAATGTTCAGCTCCAATTTATTTGTTTCAGCCATAATCCATATCTTGTCAGTACAAGATTTTTATTTTAAAAATAGGAAACTGAATAATAGTATGCAATTAGTACAGCCAAAATCGTGGGATCACATTCCACAAGTCCTGCCAATGTATTACACAGTGCATCGAAAAGCAGTATGACGAGTTATTCCTTATAGTCTCAAGTTATGAACCAGGCTGGAGGGAATAGGTGAGATTAAAGATGACCTGCATGTTAAGTGGGTTTTTTCTCTCCCAAGGTTACTGATAGAAAGGTGGGGAAAAACAGGTGCAAAAAGCAATAAAGAAACATTATGAACATTTAAACTTCCAAACACAGCATCTGCCAGGGGGACATTCCCTCCTACTGTCTGGAAAGGTAGAACAAGAAGAAAGAAACCAACTGGATATGCAATTATATATTAGGAACTATCTCAGCAGCCCTTTAAAATGTGTACACAGGGTATTATTTTCTATCCTTTCCTTTACTATTAATTTACCACAGTCCTAAATTATAGGCATGATGGATGTGCTCTATTGGTAGAAAAATCTTTGGCAATAAATAGCATCTACAGTAAGGGTATTTTGGAAGTGATTTATAGTTTAGCATGGAAATATTAACTGATCTACTGTGAGATCAGGACATGTGGTGAATAATTAATTGGTATTCTATGCAGTGTGCAGACTTGGAAGGTGACTTTGAAGTAGCAGACGACAGCTTAAAACAAAGTGCTGGAAAACAAGATGCCCAAATAAATGGAGGGCAAATATATAATGAGAGTTCAGTAGAAATTATTCTCTAATACACACCAGTGTTTCAAAGTATATAATATCATAATAAATACTTTGTTTTTAAAAGATGGATTTTCTGATGGAACATGTAATGAAAGTTAAATAAAACAGTGAAATGGGCATGTATTTACAAATGCCTGAATATTTAAAATTGTTCTTCTACCAAGACCATCTGACTTCTACTGGTACCTTTTCCAATTGGGAAGGCCATTCTTCCAAAAGATTCTAATGTTTTAGAGTTATTTTCACCTGTACCACATTGTACTTTCTCTCAATTTCAAGGAACTTTCCCTACTGCAATATGCCTAGCTTCAAACTCAACTCCAGCCCACTCTTGAAGAGCTAAAATTCCCTGCCAAACATGAAATAGGAAGTGGGGATGGAGTCCCACAAGACTGGATTAGCCAGCTGATGACCATTAGCCAGCTGAAGAGTCTTATTTACTCTGGATATCTTAGGTCAAGTGGTATTGCCAAATGGTTACCAATACTAGTTGGTATTGAACCAACAGCTCTCTTAAGCTCTCCCTTGAGCTACCCAATTTCTCTTTCCTGATTTGGAAAACTATAGTTAGCGCCTTGCCTCCGAACTAAGATTTACTGAAACTATGGATTGAAGGCAGCACAGTTTGCATGTCATGGGTAAGGAGAAAGGAACCCATGTGCTATAGGAGAAGGGGGAGCACACAGGACGACAGCACATTCCTGAACCTCTAGTGTCATCATAAAAAGGATGCTTTGTGAAAGGGAAAAATACATACCCAGAGAAGGGTGAGGCTCCTCTGTTCATACATATTTTAATCTGAGAATTCCTGTCTTGTCTATACATGTTTATTGAATCTGTAAAACTTTTAGAATTGATCAAATAAGGTAAAAGTCTCTCAAGTTGTCTTTACCAAATAATGGCAAGTTATAATTGCAGATTCACTAAAAATAAAAAATAGAACATAGTAAAAACCTGGAGACAATAGCTCAAATGGTCTAACTGCTAATGAGGACAAACTGGAGGGTCTGGCAAGTTAGAAAAGGGTTGTTTCATGTGGTCCAACTAAACCCAATAGTTGGATGCCTAGATATCACTTACTAAAGACTAGTATGTGATGATTGGGTTTAGGGCTTTCAGACTAGGGCTGTGTACGGTCCCCCCAATTCACCTCAGAAGCCGTTTTGGAGCCCCCGAAACAACCCCAATTTGATCTGGGGTTCTTTGGGGGTTGCCTGCCTTGCCTCGGTGCTGAAGCCGAGGCGAGATTGCCCCCTGCCCCGCCCAAGGCGACTTGGACTTGCGAATCCTTGGGTGCCTGCTGTGCAGCTGGCACCCAGAAAAGCCGGTAGCAAGGCTGGCCATGAGTCCATTGGACTTACCTCCCTCTCCCTGCTCACCGGCTGCCGCATTGCTGCTCGCAGCCGCCCAATGCTGCCACATCATCATTATTATTATTATTATTTATTTATATAGCACCATCAATGTACATGGTGCTGTACAGATAACACAGTAAATAGCAAGACCCTGCCGCATAGGCTTACAATCTAATAAGTTGTAGTAAACAATAAAGAGGGAAGGAGAATGCAAACAGGCACAGGGAAGTGTAAACAGGCACCGGTAGGGAGAAGCTAACAGTATAGAGTCAGAACAAACTCAATATTTGAAGGCTATAGGGAAAAGAAAAGTTTTTAGCTGAGTTTTAAAAGCAGTGATTGAGTTTGTAGTTCTCAAGTGTTCTGGAAGAGCGTTCCAGGCGTAAGGGGCAGCAGAAGAAAAAGGACGAAGCCGAGTAAGGGAAGTGGAGGTCCTAGGGCAGGCGAGAAGCATGGTGTCAGAGGAGCGGAGAGCACGAGCGGGGCGATAGTGTGAGATGAGAGAGGAGAGATAGGCAGGAGCTAGACCGTGAAGAGCTTTGAAGGTCAGCAGGAGAAGTTTATATTGGATTCTGGAGTGAATTGGAAGCCAATGAAGAGATTTCAGAAGTGGAGTGACATGGTCAGAGCGGCGGGCCAAGAAGATGATCTTAGCGGCAGAGTGGTGGACAGAGACCAGCGGACTGATGTGAGACGAAGGAAGGCCAGAGAGAAGAAGGTTGCAGTAGTCCAACCGAGAGATAACCAGTGCGTGAACGAGAGTCTTGGCAGAAGAGACAGACAAAAATGGCATCGCCCGCCATAAACAGGAAAGGCAGCGCTCCAGAGAACCAGGCCGTGATTTCAAGATATCGCGGGGGCTCTGGTTTAGTACCTCTATGGCCACCGTAGTTTGTGGCGTGCGATGACTGCGATGTGGCAGCAGCACAGCAAGTGGTGATGGTGGTGGCAATGTAGCGGCAGTGATGCACAGAGGTGAGTGGGGAGAGCGGGGAGAAGGAGGTGAGTCCAATGGACTCACAGCCAGCCTTGCGCCTGTATTCCCAGGACGGCGGGAGGGAGGGCCCAGCGCTATGAAGCTTCGGTACCGATCTGCTTTGGCTTCAGGGCGCCTCGGGCTGACCCGGAACTGACTCGGAGCCAGATCATCCCACCTCACCTCGGTTTCAGCCCAAGGTCCTTACAGCCCTAAATTAGACTATTCTGCCACTGAGGAAACAATCCACCTTTTCCACCATGTATGTGACTTAATGAGTGGAAAGTAAAGGATACTCCCTCTTTCTATTCCATCCCGGTCTCAACCAATGTGAAATGCATAATGAGTATGCAAGTGTGTAAGAAAGTGTATGTGCATGCATATATGAGAGTGTTTCGGATCATACAAACTCATGACAAGCCACTGTGCCCACGGGAGTTGTCATATTATGCACACCCAGGTTAAACGCTTGCATAACCTAAAGGAGACCATGGCTTATGTGAAGGTTGTTTAACTTTCACATAACTCATGTTCAATGGGTTCACACAACAATTCCCAAGCGGCGGTTGCATATTCAAAATGTCGGCCACACACCATAGCCTCAACATGGGTTAAGTAGCCCCCAGTGGGCTGTTGTGTCATGGGAACACCCAGATAATGTTGTTCATGGATGGGTGAAAGGGGAGAGTGAGAGTCTATCCCTCTGCATATCCTCACTTCTGTATCTTAACAAGCAAACATAAAGGAATTAAAGAGACTTTGTAGCAGCATATTCTGTAAGATTTTCCCTTACAAAAAACATTCCTCACACGCTTGTCATTGTTATGTTTTTACGTTCTCTCATATAACCTTATTTGTGTTTAAGTTCAACAACAGAATTCTTTTAGGCACAGGAGTGACCATTATATTTTATTCGTATTCGAAGAGGCACTTGGAAGAGCTCTTGCCATTGGCCTCTTTTCTCATTGCCTTTATCAAGAAAGCATTGGCAACATGCCAGGCCAGCAGTTAAACATTAAACATTCATAGTAGCCCCAGAAAAGCAGCAGTTTTACACTCCACTGGGAGGACCTGAGGGAGAAAGTTTTTTGTTTTTGTTTTTAAACTGCTTAAAAACAGAAGTCTCCTTTCCTTACAGCCAGCTGCCTTTTGACTTATCAAACTAATTTTTAAAAGCCCAAAGAGGGAAAGTCTAGTGAAGTCCTGAGTTAGCATATGATGCAAATGGACGTAAAGGGACTGATCATAAAGTTATGTTGCACGCTTTTGAAATTCCTCTTAATCTGTGTCTTATGTTGCTCCTTTCACTCCTTTGTCACAACTTTTCTACCACCCACCTCACCCATGTGATCTGGGCACCTCTTGGCTCTTTTGAGGTCTACTCTTTGTTGCAAGCACTTTAGGAATAGGTACATAGGAAGAAGTTGCCCTATATATTGAGTCAGAACTTTGGTCCATCTAGCCCAATACTATCGACACTAATTGGCAGCAGCTCTCGAAGGTTTTAGGCAGGAATCATTTCGGCTCTACCTGGAGAAGCTGGGGATGGAATTTGGGACTTTCTAAATGGAAAGGATGTGGTCTGAGTAGGGTTGTCTCAAGCGCCCGAGTAGGTCCATAAGTCCAGTGGACTCAGTCAGGCACTCCTGGAGTGAGCACGGATCCTGCTAGAGTGCATCCACTCACCCCTTCGCACCAAAATTGCACACTTATCCTCCGCTATGTCAATGGCACTGTAAAGGCCCCATTTATGCAAGGGTAAAGGCAGAAACGGAGCATTTGCACCCCTACCTTGGATATATGGGGCTTTTATGGCCACCAATGACGTAGCGGGGGAAGTACACAATTTACAGAGGCGCCGGAAATTGCACAATTCCCCTCCTTGTGTCAATGGCAACTGCCACTGATGCAGGGAAGTGCGCAATTTCAGCGTGAAGGGGCCCCCGCTGTTCAGCACTTGCTGAGTCAAGCTGAGCATGAAAAGAGGCTCATGCAGTCCAGCAAGTGGGGGCAGGCAGCGGGGCAAGTGCACACCAAGGCATGCGTGGGGGGAGAGCGCCCACCCTACCACTGAGCTACGCCCCTTCCCTTACACCATGTCAGCATCTATGTATCATTTATCGCCAATAGAAATCAGAGGTAGATAAAGTCCATTTCAAAGGTAGCGGAGTGTTTGGTTTAAATCCCCAGACTCTTCAAAAGAGTCTGTGAAAAGGGGCAGAGTGGGAAGATTTCCCCTTTCTCTATCCCAGGTAAAGGTGTTTCCCAAGGACTCTTGCAACAGTAGTTCAACCTGAAGGGCTCTTACTCCCAGTATGAACCTACCTGTTACTATGCTCCTCATCTGAGGCCCTCCTCCAAGAACTTCCTTCAAAGGGGACCCGGAGGATAGCACATTCTTTTTGTACCAGGTAAAGAGTTTCCTCTGCTGCCAGGCATTTGACAGCATGTGACAAGTCTTTTAAAGTTATCTTTTGATATGATAGTTTTATATTATATTGCATTTTTAGGGGTTTAATCTTGTAAACCACTCAGAGAGCTTTGGCTACTGGGTGGTATAGAAATGTAATAAATGAAATTAAATGAAATATTTGGGAGTAAGGTGTGCGGGAGGGAAACAATTGTTATTAGGGTTATTAGAGGAACTGGAGAAGCAGTGACGTTGGCCTAATATAGGGCTATTAGGAAGACACAAAGTAAAGGAAAGTATGTGCTGAGGCTGTCAGGATATAAAGTTTTTAATATGTATATATTCTGATAGGTCTAACCAGCAGACAGATTTGTGGGAATGTTTGGGCAGAGCTTATGAGCATGCCCTTGTTCCCCATTCCACTTTAGCCCTACATGAGAGCAGGCAAATGCCTGCATAGGGCCAAACATTACTTTAAATCTTTATCTACCAGTTAATTCCTTTTTATTATTATTCTAAAGTAGTTGCAGGAGGTCTAAATCTAGATCTGTACCCTACCCTGGTTTAGGTGGCTTTTAAGATCCAGATGGGGGATCTTAAAAGCACCTACGCTAGAGAAGAAGAAAAAGATGTAGCTGCTCGACATAGATTTAAAATAATGTCTGTTCTGGCCCTCAGTTTCCAGCATACAATTTGCACATATAGGCCTACAGTGGCAATTTTGAAATTTTACAGTAGCAGTGATGATTTAATAAATATTGAAAGATGGTAGAAAAGACATCATTCAAACATAGTTTGCTTATAAAAGTGAATTAATTCTCATTTTTCTCAGCATATTTTTGTGTTGCTCATAATATAATTCTGAGTTGTTTAGGAATCAATATAAATATTTTGAACAACACTAAAAATAGCTCCACCAAAACAATTAGTCAATATTGTTGGGAGGACAGGTAAATAAAAGAGGTGACTACATTCAGACCCGCCTCCACCACACCCTAAACAGTAATCATAATTGTCTTGTCAGAGCTAATAGTCCCGACATATCTAGTGGTATATACATATTTGGGGAACACGGAGTACATAACCTCCAGGTACTGGATCCATGGGATCCTTATCCCTTCTTTTACAGCCATTTGAACATACAGCAGCATCTCCCTTTTGTTTACAGATTGGCACTATTGGCCAACTTGACAGTCTATTAAACTGATTTATCTTAGAACTCGGTGTGTTCACTGGATAACATTTAGGTTGGGGAATCAAAGCAAGAAGGGGATTTTGATGTTATTGTTGAATTGGGTTCTGTGTCACAGACTGATCTATTGGTGACTTCGTATAGGCAGAAATCCAAATTAGGTTCAATACTAAATGAAACACAGGATTTCAATATTAGATGTTTTAACAACTAGGGTAAGACTTCAAAGGATGAAAAGCTTGCTAAAAGAACAAAACACAGAACTTATCTTCAGAGCACAGAGTATATAGAATAATGGTCTCCAGTCTTTTTCTTTTTCACAAAAGTGAAGTAATATTCATTTCTGATTTACAAAAAAATGTTTATATGGTTTAATGGAAATATTTACAGGCCTACTATTAGTAAATTATTTAAATACATTATTTTAATTGACTGATACTTAAAACATCCCTTCCTAGATTTCAAATTGGTTCATACATCAGCTCTACATTGCCCTACATAATCACTTACATTTGCAATTTCTATAATGGAAAGTATTAAATCTAAGTTGAGAGTCATGTGCATGCTATTTTTAAAGGCTTCTATCCTTTCTATTATTACACAACATAAAACACAGTACAGGCAAAAGAATATTTAACTTGGCCACAAAAAAGTGGTTAAACTGGTTAGGCACATTTCAATAAAACCTTATCTAAAATATCACCACTTCCTGAAGATATAATACCATGCTCACATCAGAAGTCTAATACACTAATCATCGATTCAGTCAATAAGAATGCTTGGATTGTATAATAAACATTGCTTTTGCTTGAAGATGAGGTAGAAAAAGTTCCATTAAATGGATCATATTCCAACTTCTAGATTTGTTACTGCGGGTTTTTTGTCCTATAGATTTCCTGTTTTTTAGTTATTCCAGTCTTTTGTTCTTTTAGCAGACATTGTTTCCACAATGCGGATAGAGTCAAGGATTCATATGTGTTTTCTCCATGAGTGATTTTGGACACCAGACCTCAGACATCTCTAAATGGCTAGAATTTTCCCCAAGACAGGTTTTCAACACTTCATTGCACAAAGAAGATCGGAGAACTAAAGCTCAAAATACATTTAGAAAGACATAGTTTCTAGGGCACGAGGCAGAACTGTAAATGCTTTCCATTTGTGGTTAAACACTGTTCATTTTCAAAGTTAAAAGCATGGTTCCACCCTAGTAGTTGGTGTGGCAGCATTTTTAAAAAAAGGAAGAAACCAGCAGATTACAGACTTACTGCAACAAAGAACTGGCCACTAATAATAGACTTGCAAATTAAGGGGGATTTTGATACTGAATATAAAGGTCAACTAAATAGCATAACTTTTCAAATATTCTTGTTGAACAGGCATCTTTTGCTTTACTCAGCACCCACAGAGTAGTTCAGTCCTTCCTCAAGTCAATTAAACTCAAAATACCAAAACCCAAGGTAGACTACTTTATGGACTGGTATTTCCTTAAAGGACTATGGTTAGGTAACATGTTATATACAACTCCAGTCTAGCACACTGCTGAAAGCAACTTCTTCAAGCACAAAACTATGGCCTACCTAAACCCCTTACCTCAGGTCAATACGACAGCAATGCAATGAAAGATGATTGACACGAAGGCAATATTATTTGTGTAGATACAGTTAGTTTGCAACGTATCAAAATGTGAAACCTCACCCCATTAGCCCATAATATATACACCTTACAATGCTTCTAAAAGGTATAGTGTTTGGGGCTTTAGTAGACTTCCAAAGGGAATAGAGGTTGTCATCTCTCGCTGGAGAACAACGATAAAGCCTCTATATTCCCTATCTGAACTTGGTGCAGGGACAGCACTCTTCAGAAAATACATTTGGTTCCTCTTTGGACAAATTATGGGGGAGAACATAAAAACACAGTTTTTATGTTCTTTTCAAGTACTGTTTTAGTAGTCAACTTTCACTTATTCCCAGTTTACATCAAGAAATAGAGTAAGAAGTTGAGCCACACCAGCAACTTTTGGGAGCCCCAGAGCACACAAGACACTCACAATGAACCATTCAAAGCTCCCATTTACATTGGTCAAGTTGTACAAGTCTAGAGGGCACTATGCACTCCCTTTAAAATTTAACAAGTATTTTAAAATGAAAATTGTGTGAAAAAAGACAACCTATATTAAATATTTCCTTTCAGTTCTGATTACTTTTTCTATGAAATAAGCCTCCACCCCCATTGCTGCCCTTTCTACTAGAAAACTGGAGCTCAAACTTTCTTAGCTTTCTTTTAAACCTTGCAACAGGTATTAATATTTTAATTGTAGCTATATCACAGAATTTTACATAAGGAAAAAAACAAAATAAAATCAATTTATCCATTGTTAAGTTCCATTATGAGTCTGGACTGCCATAAATCCTCAGTTAAAACTATAGCAAAGAATCTTGTGACACCCTTAAAAATTATCATGGATAAATGAACTACATCTTGCTTTGTTAAATACTACATAAAGTTTTATCCTTGGTTGGCAGATTTTTCACATATAGAGATAGGGGTTAATGTAAAAATTGATAACAGTGGGCCAAAAAGAACATGAAATATAAGAGGTACAGTAGATCTCTGACATTTATATGCAAAGCCAACATGGGCTGATGAAGTAATCCACAAACATTCATGCTTTCTGTTAATCTTTAAAAGGTGCCACAATACTCTGCTGTTTTGATATAACAGACTAATACAGCTACCCTATGAAATTTACCCATTAGAGAATAGGTTTTTAAATACAATAATCAACTTTAAGAGATGAACTGTTCTTGTGTTTAATACACTCTTTTACATCATACTTCAAGAAAAATGACTATTTCTTTTATTGCCTATTACCTGGTTACACGGAAGGTTTCTACATGAAAGATTTATTAGAAGAATTATGCTTTTGCTAGCATGTCTAGACACCATGATTACTGCAAGAAGTGGGACATTCTGCACACATAGAGGAAAGAGCAAGAAGCCTATGGACGTATATAGTAAAAGAAAGAAAGAAATGTAGCATTCCTTCCTTTCTTCATCCCCACCCCCAGAAAAAGAAGTGGACATACAAGCGAAACTATTTGCTTTAGACCAGAATGTGCATTCCACTTATCCCATCCCCCACAAAAAAATATTTTAAATGACTCCAAAAGCTACCTATAAAAGACACTTGCTCTACATTCAAGTCTTCAGTCTGATTAAGGGCCCATTGTAAAATCCCTAGATGTTCAAAAAATGTAGAAGTCAAAAGTGAAACTTTTAGCATCTCAAGTAGAAACATTTAAAAAGTATGTATATATTTTAAAAGTTCACAATGGTGGAACAAGCCAGCATTTTCCAAACACCAAAGGAGAGAAACCACCAGAAAGAATGATGTGATAATGGACAGTATCACACTGGTTTCACTGGCCACCACTTATGCAACAGACATTTAACACTTCCTATAACAAGCCCTGATACGAGTGGAAATGCTTATTTCTGGATCAGGACAAGTCAGCAGAGTACTGACATGCCCCTTTCCAAAAATGAGTGTTTCTGCTAATTTCCAATTGTTCACAGAAGCACTATGCACATTGTGCAAGCATTCCATGTTGCTTGCAGAATGGAATTGGTGAGGGCACAATGGAATCGCCTGAGTGATTGCATGGTAAGAGAGGGAATTGTGTACCTGTGGACAGAAAATTAGTACATTTAAGATGAAGTCCCATACAGTTTGGAAAATTCTGGCATAACCTGAGCTTCAGTTATCTGCATCATGTGTCCCCAATGTGTCAACAGTTCCCACTTTAAAGAACTATTCCGTATGAATCTATTTTTAGCTACGGATGATAGCCAAGCAATGAAAAGTACGCCACGGAAAAGCAGCAAACCTTCCATCTACTGAAATTTGAGAGAATCTACTAGACTTAGCAATTAAGGAGAATATAGCATTTAATAGAAAAGATGCTAGTGTCAGATATAATACAATATTGTTGGAGTTTTTAGGACTCTTTGAAACATAATTATACTAATATTAGCTCAGCTCACTGTGTCCTCCGTGTGTGTGCACATATTTGTACACACACACAAGTTTGTGATACGAGGGGGTTGCAATTTGAGAGGAATTATGTTCTTTGTATTAAATTTTAAAAAAGCTTTTAAAAAAATTAAGTAAAAAAATGCTTTACCTTGAGAGCCAGTACAGTTTGAAGGTATCTTTAAATACCTATCCAAATCCATAATAATTTCCATTATTTTGACACACACACACACAAAACAACAGGCCCACTTATAATTAAGACAGACATAATATAAAGAGAGAACATATGGCAGGCCCGTCAGAGGTGATGTTAGCCCAGCTTCCTTCTGGCCTTACAATTTCAAAGATAGATGTACATACCAGCAGATTGAACACTTGTTCAGCCAGCAGTCAGGCTGCTCACTTATTTAAAAATGAAAAGCATTAAATGAATACTTGTGCATTTATATATCCACCCCTTGCCTTATTACTAAAAATAAAACATTTTAAAACTGCAAGATTGCTCTAGGGAATAGAAGGGGGTCTTGACAGCATAAATATTAATTAACATTGTTAAGAGTTTGTACAGCTATTACAATGGACAGTTTCTGCTCTAAAGTTGCCGAATCGTTTCCCCCCGCCGCCCCCCCAGCGCTTATGAAAGATAATGCTTGACACACAGTGATGATGCTTCCAAAATGATTCTTCTATATTTAAAAAGTACTGACTCTGTACCCTTTAACAGATTTTTAAAATAAGGAGAGAAGCAAATAATCTAGGATGATGACAGCACACATCAAATAAATTCACCTACCATGTAATCATATCATTCATTAATTTTAAAAGTTTCACTTCCTGAGAGCATGCCAGAAATATATCCAGTCCTGTCTCTGCACAAACCAGCTGAGAGGTTTAGCTGGGATCCAAAATTAATTTACCAAGAAGCTGGCACAAAACAGATTCCAGGTTTCTACACCTGGCTTGCATTACAGATATGAGAGTATACTTAATTCCTTTGAGAAAATAGAGCTACAAGTGAAATTGAAGTATTAAATCAAAGAAAATCATGACCAAGTCTGTTTCTTACCACTTGCATTGACTCCATTGCTTTTGGAACTGGAGGCCTACCATGACCCTTTAAATGAAAGATCCTCAGAAACAGATGCCAGATTCCTTTTTCAACTTAAAGGGCTACATTAGCCAGATATGTACTTAATGGAAGTGGATCTACAAATACCCATCATGAGCACACTTCTAAAACTAACTTTCTTTCTATTCTAAGCAACAGGATAGTCAATAAAAAAAATTTCCACATCGGCTCCAAACAACTAACAATACACTTTCTGAAGCAGAGAACTGAACAATAAGATCTCCAACTAGCCAGCAAGGAGGCATACAATAGTATTTGCAAGTTATGACTGAAACAGCAAACTCACTATAAATTGAATTACATGATTCAGCTTTATATAGCTTAGTTGAACTACTTTTAAAAAAGAAAACTTCAACAGTTAATCATGTTATTTATTTTCAACCAAGAGTATGCAAACTATATCTGTTCACAGGGTTTAGATGGCAAAGATACCACATTCCTGAGGATGTTATTACATAATTAATCTCTTCTTCCAAAATGTGAAAAGCAGAGAGGAGAAATACATGCAGAGTTAAAATAATTTATTTTATATGGAAATATTTGCTTAGAATATTTTTTAAGTTTATAGACAAACCTGCTCTTTAAACCAAGTGCTAGAAAAGTACAATAAACAACATGCCTAAGTTATTTTCAAAAACTTTATAAATAACTGCAAGGCTGTCCTTTAAAAAGGCATATCTAAGGGGATTAAACCAGCTATGATAGTTTCTTCCAATACAATCCTGACAATTGTCATTCAGTTAGAGGGGCAGTTTGCACGTAATGACAACCCTTACTGCCACCATTACCGTGAATGGGAGCTGCAAAATGGATGTGGAGGCTAGAACTCTATTAAAAAGGACTTCCTTGAGACTTGAGCAATTGTGGAATAGAAGCAGTGCACCCACAAGTGTCAGCACAACACTTAAAACCCCAGCATCACCTTGCCAAGTTGGCAATCTTGTCCTCCTTTCCTGACCTGCTGCTGTCAACAGCTGTCAAAGCAACCTATATGCAGTCTTGTCTTGTAAATTTCCTTTTTATGTTTTATACTGCACTTCATTCCCTTTGACAGGTGAAACATACAAACACATTGATAAGGCAAGGATATTTGACAACTGCATGTGTGCACCTGTGCAACTGTGAAAGACCGTCCAAATAAATAAAGACATTTGCCCCAATTCCTGCGGCTGAAATATAGGCTCCATCTGCACAAATCTTAGGGACAAAGAAAGAACGGACAATTATTTATTATATTTTTATACCGCCCAATAGCCAAAGCTTCCTGGGTTGCTAAAAGTGGTTGCAATTGAAATGGAGAGAGGGACAGAATGGGCAGACAAGATGGATTGTGCTGCCCAGGGCCCTGGGATACCAGGTGGAGGACTGAGGGGAAGGAGAAGGAGAACAAGTCACCATGAGCTCGATCATCTGTCGGCCACACTGTGGGTTGTTCCAAAAATATTCATTTGGGTTTACTGATAAGGCAAGAGATTCTGCATGGAATAGGGGACTGCGACAGACGGATAGCCATGGAGGCCCAATGAAAGAGGAGCTATGTTGGATTAGACCAGGGGTCCATCTGGTCCAGCATTCTGTTCACACAGTGGCCAACCACTGGAAACCCATGGGCAGGACTTGGGTGCGGCAGCACCCTCCCACCTGTGTTCCTCAGCAGCTGTTGCACATGGGCATCACGCTGCCTCTGATCCTGGACAGGGCACATGGCCATCGGGACTGGTGGCCCTTGATAGCCATCTCCACCATGAATATGTATCTAACCCCCTTTTAAAGCCATCCAAATTGGTGGCCATCACTGTGTTCTGTGGTGGTGAATTCCACAGGTTCACTATGCGATGTGCAAAGAAGTCCTTATTTTTATTAATTAATTTATTTCATTTTTATACCACACAATAGCTGAAGCTCTCTGGGCGGTTCACAAAAAACTGTCTGTCCTGAGTCTCCCACTCATCAGCTTCATTGGATGACCCCTTTGGATTTCTAGGTAATTGGTACAACAATGAAACCAATGACCTAGGGAGGTCATGGTCTCCCCCACACGAGAGGCATTCAAGAGGCAGCTGGACAGCCATCTGTTAGGAATGCTTTAAGGTGGATCCCTGCATTGAGTAGGGGGTGGGACTTGATGGCCTTATAGGCCCCTTCCAATTCTACTATTCTATGATTCTAATAACCCACACCGCATGGCTGATTTTCAGGGTGAGTTGTCATGTCATGCATACGCAGCCAGTACCTCCACGCATTCATAAATCCTATAAAAATGTGACCACCAAAATTCTTAGCAGGGTTCAACTGACTTCATGACTATGGACCCATTAAGATGTAAACTAAACTGCAAGTTAGCACTGTATGAACTTATGTTTGCATTCTCCTTCTTTGTCCACCACAATTCCTACTTCTTTCCAATGATTACTATTTTATTGTTATTTACATAATACATAGTGATATATTGCATAATAACACCATATAAAGCTCACAATGATCAAATTTTAACAAAGATAATCACAAATTAAAAGCACTCTTAAGAATTTAAACACTATTAATGTGACATTAAATCATCCCAATCAAAGAAAAGGGTTTTAATGTTTCCACAGCTTTTTTATTCCAATAAACAGTAACAAAGACTCTACTTTTCTATAAATTGGTACTCTATTAATCTCCCTTCTCTAGTTCTGATCATGTTTTTCAGTTCAACCATAGTGGCCATATCCCAGACCCTGGGACACCAATCCATAATTTAAGGTGGGTTAACATTCTTCCAACTGAAACTTATTGTCATCCGGACCACCACTAAGAGATGATTCACCATTTCAAGATCCTCACAAGCAACTATTCCCTCAAGGTATACAAAAATAACTACTACTGGGGCCTTATGAAGTATATATTCCAAAATTGAGAACAAAAATCTAATAATTATTGGACAAGTCCAAAAGATATGCAAAATATGTGCTCTCTCAGTGCCACACTTCCAACATTTATCCTCGGCCTGTATATAGTTCTAATTAAAACTTTTATTTATTTATTTATTTGCATTTTTATACCGCCCAATAGCTGAAGCTCTCTGGGCAGTTCATAAAAATCTAGCTGGTGTTAAGTACCATCTAAACGTAAGCTTATAAAAACTTTCCCTGGTGTTCATGCAAATATGCTTTTGGAGTTGATCTTCCAAATCTACTCCTATATCTTCTGGTCAATATTTCTTCTTAAATCTTTTTCCCAGCTGACCTGATATGGATTTTTCTTTACATCTTGTTGTAAATATTAATTCCATAGATTTGATTTAATGTTCCCCTGAACAGCATGAACATCAAGGAAAGTTTTTACCTGTAATTATCATTTCATATTTAGAATAGTCACTCAAAGAACCATATTTAGCAATTAAATTTACAATGATATGTCTTACATGAAAGTATTTGAAAAGTGGGATATGGTTTTACCCTGTTCATTCATTTCCCCATTATTCTTGACTAGCCCATTTGTGACCAGTTTCCTAATCTCAATTAAATTATTTTCTTCCTGTTCATTATAATTTATTGCCCTGTCAAAAAACTAGGATCCAGGCCAGATCTACACCTAGCGGGATATAACACTTTGAAAACGGTATATATATAATGTATCCGGGGGCCAAACAGTTGTCAAAACCGTTATAAACCGTTATAAAGCAGTAGTGTAGATCCTGCCTTAGTTTATTTTTAAACATCTGCCAGGGGTTTTCTCTAATCATATCCAAATTCTTTTTACTGCAAAAGCAAAGCATTTCTTTAATGCAGGGTGGGAATTTATTGTGCTCTATCTTTGTCCCCTTCTCCAAGTATGAACCATGATTTTAATAAAGTCAACATGGATGCTGTAAAAATATCATATAATACAGGAGAATGTTATACCCCCTAAATTATACAGTTGATACAGTACCCTGACAGTTAGTCTAGTTTTCCTCCCTAAACACAAGAAATGTTGTATTAATTTTTGACACTTAGTAATAAGTAAAATTAACTTGAAATGGAATATTCACACACGCGCACACACACACACACACACACACACACACACACAGAGAAGTCTATATAATATCTATTACAGTGTTAAATCATAGTAAAACATGAATATGTAAAAAATAGGAAGGAGGAGGAACTAGTGGGCTGCTAAAGAACAAGAGTAGGTGGTTAAAACGAGTGGCTAATATCACCAGACCTTGAATTAAAGCTTTAGCTTAGTTCTTACCAGAAAAGCTGAATATCCTTGCTTTGTTGGGATTTAAAAACAGTAAGTGGGACAATGTTACTTGAGAGCATTTGAACTGGATACGTCAGGGTCTGAACATGGTACCCTCTGCATGCAAAGCAGGTGGTCCGCCACCAACATATGGACTATCCTTCCTTTAATAGACAAACTCACTATCCTTCCTTTAATAGACAAACTCACAGACAGAAAAACACAAATCTGGAAATAATCCTCACTCCTTTCTCCTGTATATATGAGCTGTTCCCCCTCCCTGAAATGTCTACCCTTTCTGTCTTAGTTGCATTGGACACCTGTCTTGGGAACCAATCTCTTAGAAATTTGAACAATCCTTTCATACTGAACACTAACATTTTCTCAATATGTTGAGTACCAACAGGCAATACCATTGTTGCTTCCAAAAACTTCACCAGTAGTGGAAAGTAAAGAAAAGCAAACTATGGAGTTAATGAAGTGTTCACACTATTTATCCCATTTTTTTCTCAAGGCTCTTGAATATAAAACATCTATTGTCAACACTAACAGCCTCATTGGAAGTCTTCAGACTGAAGAGCAGGGTACCAAATAATTGTAATAAATAATAACTGACGAGCTGGATTCCAGACACAGAAACAGGTGGTGCTATCCAACTCCCAAAAACAAACAGTAGTGATAAACACTCTGCGTCCAGTAACTTTAAAACTGCTAGGGAATGAAAGTGACAAATAGACCAGTAGTGAGCATAGTTACTTACATAAAGCTTATATTAAGAGCCAAATAGCAATCTTAAGGGAACAGAACTTACAGTATACAAGCTTCATCAGTTTGAACTGTACTACCAGAGACTTAAAATCAAGAAAGTTAAAAACCTACAGGAAAAACAACAGTTAACATTACCACCGGGCACTCTCCCTTACCAATATGAATATAACCCTCAAGTATTCATACTATTATAAACTTTGGGGTGGGTGGGTTATTAAAACCCTGAGGTCTACCAGATACAAAATCATGGCTGAAGAGGGTTGGCATACATCTAGAATTAAAGAGCAGGGCACATCTGAGCACATGCTCAGCCTAGGAATTTTTCACTATCTGAACAGGGCTTACAGTCCTTACACAAAAATACAAACACACATATCTTCACCTAGCTCCACACAAATGTTATTTTCAGCAACCTAATTTTTGGAGGATGGGTGGAGAAGACTATGGCAGGGTAAGCAACTTCAGGATGCTTGCGGGAAGCACTCTGCCCCACCCCTGGACTACATCCCCTTTTTGAGGAGGGGGGAGGTAACTTGGGGGAGGTAACAAGCGGGGTACCACAGTGCTCAGTCCTGGGCCCAGTGCGCTTCAACATTTTTATTAATGAGTTGGATGAGGAAGTTCAGGGAATGCTCATCAAATTGGCAGAGGACACAAAATTGGGTGGGATAGCTAATACCCTGGAAGACAGAAACAAACTTCAAAGTGATCTTGATAGGCTGGAGTGCTGGGCTGAAAACAAAAGAATGAAATTTAATAGGGATAAATGGCAAGTTCTAGACCTAGGAAAAAGAAACCAATTTCACAGTTACAAGATGGGGGATACTTGGCTCAGCAATAGAACAAACAAGAAAGATCTTGGAATTGTTGTAGATCACAAGCTGAATATGTGCCAACAGTGTGATGTGGCTGCAAAAAGAGCAGATACTATTTTGGGCTGCATTAATAGAAGTATAACTTCCAAATTGCATAAGGTACTGGTTCCACTCTAGTCGGCCCTGGTTAGGCCTCATTGTGAGTACTGCATCCAGTTCTGGGCACCACACTTCAAGAAGGATATAGACAAGCTGGAGCGCGTTCAGAGGAGGGCAACGAGGATGATCAAGGGTCTGGAAACAAAGGGTCTGGAAACAGTTTCTCCTATGAGGAGAAACTGAAAGAACTGAGCATGTTTAGCCAGGAGAGGGGGAGATTGAGGGGAGACATGATAGCAGTCTTCAAATACTTGAAAGGTTGTCACTTAGAGGAGGGCCATGATCTCTTCTCGATCATCCCAGAGTGCAGGACACAGATTAATGGGCTCAAGTTACAGGAAGCCAGATTCCCACTGGACATCAGGAAAAACTTCCTGACTGTTAGAGCAGTACAACAAGGGGACCAATTACCTAAGGAGGTTGTGGGCTCTCCCACACTAGAGGCATTCAAGAGGCAGCTGGACAACCATGCTTTAAGGTGGATTCCTGCATTGAGCATGTGGTTGGACTTGATGGCCTCATAGTCCCCTTCTAACTCTACTATTCTATGATTTATTTTATTTATTACATTTATATCCTGTCTTTCCTCCAAGGAGAGCCTCGTGTGGCGCAGAGTGGTATGCAGTTACTGCAGCCGAAACTCTCCCCATGGCCTGAGTTCAATCCCAGCGGAAGCTGGTTCTCAGGCAGCCGGCTCAGGTCGATTCAGCCTTCCATCCTTCCAAGGTCGGTAAAATGAGTACCCAGCTAGCTGGGGGAAAGGTAACTGCGACTGGGGAAGGCAATGGCAAACCATCCCGCTACAAAGTCTGCCAAGAAAATGTCAGTGAAAGCAAGCGTCCCTCTAGGAGTCAGCAATGACTCAAGTGCTTAACTCGAGAGGTTCCTTTCCTTCCTTCCTTCCTTCCTCCAAGGAGCCCAAGGCTGCTCTTTCATTTTATCCTAAAAACAACAACCCTGTGAGGTAGGTTAGTTAGGCTGAGAGTCAGTGGGCAAACAGTTAAGGTGCATGCTAGCAGCAATTCTGACTATTTAAGCCATGACCACATCTTGTCAAGTCATGGGCTCTATGAGGGTTAACCAGTCCTCACAGAATCCTAAAACAGACCATGGATGGTTGTTTAACCCTTGCATATCCCATAGTCTATGTTCGGATGATATGACCACCTGTAGCTTGAACATTCAGGAGGATGCCCACTGGCTCCACAGCTTATCATAGTTTAAATAAACCATAGTTTAAATAAACCAATTCACAACAATCATGACTCTCCCCAAGTCACCCAGTGATCTTTATCGCTGTACAGACTAAAACTCAGGTCTCCCCAGTCTCAGTCCAATACTCTAATCACTACACCAGACAAGATTAATAATCTTTCCATTTTGCTTGAAATATCATTTTTGCTAACACAGATTAACATTCAAACAGAAGCAATTATATGTAAAAGGGGACTAATAAAATAATGTCTCTTACCAAGATATACAGAAAACTTCTGGAACTTTTCTATATATTTCTTAATTTAATTTTTTTTAATGAGATCCAAATACCAGACAAATGTTTGAATTGTAGGGTGGGTGGGTGCACAGTTTGTTATGTTGTTACTGTAAATATGCAGGAAACTAAATAAAATTTAAACAGAAAAACATGATAAATCCCTTCTGCCACTCTTTAAAACCCTCCTCTCACTTTATAATTTAAGAGCATTCTCATAGGCAAGCAAAGATTGTGGGTAGGAAGAAGCACCAAGAGGAACAGCTGGGCCTCACCTCATTTTAATTTTTTATTGTATTTTATATTTTTAACTGTTTTATGGCATTTTAGTCTTTTAATTGTTTGTAATCTGTCCAGAGAACATTATAATAAATAAAATAAAATAATTATTGTCATGAAAGCAAAAACTGATGCTACCAAATTAACTTCATTATATTTTGTAAATGGACTCTCTGTAATATAGGGCCTATATATTATTGCTAACCTAATTCTCTCATCCTGTATCTAATGACTATCTGTTCTGGCCTATTTTTCCAAGGCCTGCTGTCATGAGGGATATCAGTTATATATTCAGCTGATCAATGTACATGATTACTCAAGCATTCTCAGTCCCCTTTCCTACACTCTTTGTGTTCCCTGCAATTGCTTTCCTTCTCTTGTAACATCTACTGTTCACCTTACCACCACAACCACCAGAAACACTAGCTGCTCAACAGTATCCTGAATTTGATTTCTATGCCCTGCACTGCATAGTGTTTAGGTTTCTTAATCTATTTAAGAAACCCGAAGACCACATCTCCAATCTTTCCAGTTCTGACAAGATTCTTTTCAACAAACCTTCCCATCCATCAAACCCTTTGCATCCCTTCCAAACGAAGGGTGAGCAAGGGAACAGCTGAGCCTAAATATTTGCTGTAAATATGTAGGCTTCTACCACATCTCTTTTCAAATGACAACTCCTCTTACCACTTTAGTCCAGGTTTTCATCAACTCCCCCCACCCCAAACTCTCTTCTATCACCTGGGCTATATATTACTATTATATATCAGGAAACTTCGGAACTTTAGGGGGGCAACCCACGGTCCTCAGCTGCTCTCTGTGAATCCTGCAAAATCTCTAGAGTGCCTCACCCACTCTTGCCTGCCCAGTTGATCAGCCATCAACTAAGTGGTAGTGAACAGCTCACTGTTTCACCACTGCTACTAGTAGTAGGGAAACAGTGAACCTGATCAGGAACTGGGGTGGGGGACCCTCTAACATTTACCCCTACTGCCTCAGCAATTCTCATCTAGACCACTGTTCCCTCACTGCTTGTAGCAGCAGGGAAACAGTGATCTGATGAGTATTTCTCTGTTTTCTCCAGCAATATTGATGAAGATCGCTGGGGTGCCCAAATGTGCTCTGAGAGCACATGCCAAAGTCACTCACAGAGAGAGTGCACACATTCCAGAGTGGATAAGCATAGGAGTGCAGCCCCTGAGTCATTGCCTATTGTCACATGCAACCTTCAAGGGCAAAGAGTTACCCATCCTTGTTCTACACAAGTATTAGAATAACGCTCCTATATCACCATTCTGAAATTGCCAATTCAGACACACTCCATTTTCTCAAGTAACCAAACATATACAATTATTTTTTCCAGACAATTAGCTAGCCTTTTGCTCTATATTTCAAGAGCCAGTATAAGCAAAATTAAATAATTAAATATATTTTAAAGGGAGAGGTGATAAATAGTAATAGAAAAAATCCCTCTCACGGTATTCTCAGGTCCTATGCCATGCCCATAAAGTTATACCCTCCTGGTTTTGCAAATAAAGTACATACTATCTTTACAATTCTAAATTTTTCACCACTCCCAGCCTCCTACACAGACTTCTACTTATCCCATTACTTGCTTATGTGAGCCATAAAAGTGTCTTGCAAAACCAGTATTAAAACAACTTTAAACATTATGAAAACATCCAACAGGGAATTTAATAGAAACTACCATTATCTTATTAGGAATCCAAGAAAGCATTTTTAAAAAAATCTATAAAATAGGTATAATGCATTCCTGCTATAAAAGAGATATATAAAATAAATTCTTAATAGAGTGGAGTAGACCCACTGAAATCAATAGGACGTAAATAAGTCATTAGTCTCTGGGTCTAACCTAATATTTTTCTGTTGCTAGGACTTCAACTGTTGTTTTTATACTGTTGTTTTTATATTTTTGATGGTTTTAAATTTAGTATACTTTTTAATGTTAACTGTTTTTAACTTTTCTAAAGTGCCCAGAGAGCTTTGGCTATGGGGCGGTAAATAAATTTAATAAATAAATAAATAAACTGAAGAGCCAAGAGTTACTTCTTAGGTCACGGGTGGCAGAAAGCAGATCTCCAGATGTTTTGGACTTCAATTCCCAGCATTCATGACTATTAGCCATGCTGGCAGGGGCTTCTGGGAGTTGAAGTCCAAAACCTCTGGACATGGACCTTCTGTCTACCACAAATGTGTTGCCGTCAATTGTTAATGGTGAAAAAGCTTAAGTGGCTGCATTTTTCTCCAATAAAATTTGAAAATGGAGCCTTGCTCCTCTCCTGAACTCCATTACCATCTTTGATGTACAGTATCTAGAGGGCAATTAAGGTAGCCCTAACACAGGCTGATTCCACAGAAAAAGTAACACTCAAATGTAGCTAATATTGCGATGATGACAGTGCTGCACGCCTTATGTTTTTATAGCATCTATATAGCATCTTTTATAGCATTTCAACGGAGTATATATAGATGATGCATTAGAATGCACAGCATGCCAAGGTCTTCTAGACAGCCAAGTAATAGTTTTCTCAGATACTCTCCCTGGTTATACTCACATTATCTCTATAAGAGGTGCTGGGGTCTTGCTGCCAACAGCAACCTCTCCCGCCCTGCTGCCCTCCAGATGTGTTAGACTACAATTCCTACCATCTCCAGCAGAGATTATGGGAATTATAGTTCAACACATCTGGAGAACAGTAGGTCGGGAGAGGCTGGCCTACAGAGTTTGAAATGACACCTGGACAGCCTCAGAAACTTTATGTGGTACGTAGACAATGGTGCCAGATGCCCTGAACAATCTTGCTTTTGATATACTTAACAGTTCTGAGTGCTCAGCTTCCCCCTATTTTTAAGGCTTCCCCAAGTACAGCTTTCTGACGTGCTCAACAAAATAGAAGTCTTTTTGTTGTATTTACTAGAGAAATTCAGGACGATTTTAAATAGTTTCAGGAAGGCATATACAAAATACATAGTGAGAGAGAGAGAAATCAAAGAGTGCAGTTCCTTCTAAGAACATTAATATTTCTCTAATTTTAAAATGAACTGCCCAGAGAACTTCAGGTAATTTCAGAAGTGTGTGTGTGTGCGTATCTAAATCATTGGTATTACGCATCTGCTGAATATAGCATGACAGCTTGTCAGTCCTTCTGCCGAATTATTGCAAGGAGCAGCAAGTCTGTTTGAAGATGCTCTTGCAGACCCTTCACTGCATTGCCTGAATGGAGAAAAAAAAACTTGTGGCACCCTGTCACTGCTAATCTCTGTAGGGAACGGGTATCCAACTAGTTGATACAGAAGATTAAAGACAAAGTTACAATAGTGTCGTCTTTGATCTTCATCAATTTAATGTGCATAGAAGATAGCAGAGTGGTAAACAACAAAAACAACAAAACACACACATAAAAAGGAAAGGGGAGCTGCATGACATTAAAGGGATAAATGCTTTAACTAACAGAAATGGAGCATTTCTTAACTTCAAAATGAATCCAGACCCAATATATCATTTCTGATAGCAGAGCATTAAAAATGCCACAGTAGCATAGTAGTCATCTTCAGTCAGTAAGTGGAGGCCTTCTTCATACCACATTACGTATTTCCTCAACAGGGCTTTGAAATAAGCCTAAAAGCATTTCTACACAAAAGTCTTTTTGTGCACCAGAGGGATAGGAAGAGAAAAATGCAGCGGCAAGCATATTCCCATCCAAAAGACAGGAGCAAAGGGAGAACTAGTATGTGCCCCCTGAATGCAGGATGCCAACTCCCACATTCATTTTTAGTGAGCTCAAAATGTTCTATTGCACTGCAGATGTAAGCAGTAAAGTTTCTATCACACATATCTGAAGTGCCCCTCCCTGAAGCATTTAAATAGCCGTGCAGACACTAAAAGTACAGAAAGGAATGTCCAGGTGGCAGCCAATCTTTTGCTACTCTAAAAGTAACTATGAGCTGCTAATTCCAAGGACAATGTTAGCTCTCTGTTCTTCTCCCAGTTCAGTTATGGGCTGTTAGTTTCAGGCACATTGCCAAACTAACTGCTTTTGTTTGGGGGGGAATACTAGGACACATTTGGCAGTCACACAGCACTGACTATCTCCAATTGCAACCAAGCCTAAACATGTGCAATTTGTTTGCATTCATCCTTTTCCTCTCTTTCTCCTCCAAAGTCAGACTTTTAATTGTAAGTTCCTTGAGGCAGAGACCTCTTACGTTTTCCTTATGATGGTATGCCCAATGGTATTCCCATCACACTCACGAGTGCAAAGAATAAAAACAACTTTGTCCTATTTGAAGAATAAGACAATGACCCAAAGGTGCATGTCCAACTATTCCAGGACACGGCACAGATGGGAAAGATAGATACAATCACACACAGAGGGAAAGACAGGTGCCCTTCCCACAAATCATCCACCCCACTCATGGGGTTGGACTCGATGGCCTTATAGGCCCCTTCCAACTCTACTATTCTATGGTCTATGTAATTCCATAGACATTTAAACATCTATATAATCATAAAAGCCAGTTCCAAAATATCCCATCACATTTTATACAGTGCGACTAGGGAGGACAGAAAAATCAAATGAGTTCAGATTTTTATAAATCCAGCCTGTGGATTCTGCAGTGAATCAGCTTTTTACAAGTCATGTGGATTCTGCAGACTTGCAGACCAGTTTCCCACTTTTCAACAGAATTCATGCTAATTTGCATGAGCACAAGTGTGTGTTAGCTGAAATAGCATGAGTAGAACGAAATTCTGTTTAAAAAATATCCAATTCAGTCAATGAACAGATGATGGACACCTGACAATCCACAAAACACAGAGAGAATGGATTTAACAAAATCCGTGCATCCCTAAGCATGACCAAGAAATGGAACACAGGATAGGGCAAGACTGAAAATGAAGGGATGAGACTCTGGATAGGAGCAGGTGATCATCAGAGGCAGATGGTAAGCTTAACCTGTATCCCACCAGTGTCCATGACATACTTCTTTACTTTTCACTTGGGGGGGGGAGTCCTGCAGTTGGGGGCACTATTACAGTGAGACAGACCTGTCCTCTATCCCAACATTGGGTAGGCTGATTCTCAGCAATAGGAATCCTGCAGGACAAGCAGTTTGTTGCTGTTCTCTCGATCTACTTAATTACACACACCACCAGTCAAGATGATGGGTATCTTTGAAACAACCAACAATTATACCACTCCCCTCTGGAAGAATTTTATACAACAAAAATTTTAAGCACAATGGTGAAGATAGCTGGATCCATATACAACTGGAGGACTGAGTAATGAAGCCAACTATTCACATAATATAAATGTCCTCCCACAAAAATTATACTACCTATTGATCAACCTTTTAGGACGTAGGTTGGTCCAGCTTTTCACATAAAAAACTGGCCCACCAGCAGAGGTAGAGTTTCTCTCTTTTTTAAGAAAGCAAAAGATATTATAAGAAAGAGTTCAAGAAAATAATTCTAACGAAAAACATACAGATATTTGCACCATTTATTTACTTTATTTCAACATCTAAAAAACCACATTTTTTCTGTAAGTTTACCATGTGGCATTTGTCCTTAAATTCAGAAGGTAGTTTTTTAAATTTATGACCACATAAGGACAACTTTTTCTCTCACACACACACACACAGCCAGGAGAAATCATTATTGGATGAGCGGTTGTGCTTTTTTCAGCCTTTTATCAGTCTAAAAAATTCTTGTTGAATTCTTTTGGAGACCAAAGTGAGTGATGCAGTCCAGCCCAGCTTAGGCTATGATGAATCGTCAAAGGAATCTGAAGGTGGAAGGTGCCATTTATGGGAGCATATGTTACAATAAAGAAGTCACATTTGATTCTAACCTACGGACACTTTCAATACTAGTAGTGAGAAGCGTTTTAAGCATTCCAATGTACTTTTCTCTTCAGACTGCATTACTTATAAGTACAATTCTTTACCCAATCCTAAACATTAATATCTCCCCTTATCCTTGCTTATCCCCCCACCCAATGAAACTATGCACAGCCACACATCTATCTTCAGTTCTCTCTCTTTACAAATGTTCTCATTCATCAAGTTCCAGTGAATGATCAAATCAGCCCATTAAGCACAATCTTTCCTTGCCTAAAGATACAGATATTCTCTGTTCCTTGTAACTAGAGACACAAGCCATCAACTTGATTTTTACATTCTATAAAAAATGTAATGCTATAGACATGAAATCAAAGCCTCATTTTTCTATGAGGGGTCAAACTTTTTTTTTTGTACATACTAAAGAGACAGCTGGGGCATGGCCTTTTTTCAAATTCATATTTTCTATGACCCTTGAGATAAAGCCTTGCATATAGATGACTCTGCTTTGTACAAAGCTCCAATTTTAACTAAGGATCCCCACAAACTTAAACCAAGACTTCAAACACTTCGATGAGACACAGCATGTGTGAACACATAACTTACTTTCAACTGGAACTAGAAAGAAGCAGCCACTATCACAGTTAAAGACAAACTGAAGGTTTATTATGTGGAGAAACTTTAACGGGGAATAAGTGAAAGTAATGCTAAGCCTTAAATTTTATTAAAAACCACAGTTAAAATTAAAAACGTGTGCCTTCTCATCATTCAGGGACCATGATCTCAGTCCCTCCTCCATACTCCTGCAGATTCATAAATTGCTCACAGAGCTTAGGAAGCTCTAGCTGAAAGGGGATATGGGGGGGGGGGGGGGAACCTACTAAATGGAAATCCTACTAATGCATTTAAATATTGTTGTTGTTTTGGATTTCAGCCTACTTGTTGGACCAACAAGAGGATCATAAATATATGGAGCAAATTTCACCAACATTAAATTTTTAATTAAAGTAGCACTTGTTTTGTCAACAGCTTGTTCTTTGTTTTTCCTGCAGTGCTTTGCATGACTTACACAAGGTATGGTGAGACACCTTAACTAAGCATTTCCAAGCGAAAGACAACCATCATAGCTGTATACGAAAGGTAGAGGCATGGCGAATTGGCATCTTGTTTCCCACCCCCCCTTTCTCCTGGCCCCAGTGAGGCAAAAATTCATATTTGGAATGGTAAATCTCTAGAGTAAATTATAAAAACAAGATAACTGCATCAGTACAAAAGGCATATAGATGGCAATCATTATGTCTCAGCTAGCATTTTTCTAGTCCTTCTGCCAAATTATTGCAAGTAACAGAAAGTCTGTTTGAAGATGCTATGCCCCCTCCTCACCCATCCTAATGGAGGCTTAATTATTTCAAGTAAGGAGCTCACAGTGGAAATATATTTGTCTTTTTACTTGGCAGATTTTTTTGACTAAAACCTATCAAAGGTCTCATTTTTTTTCTTTAGAAATAGAAACATGAAAGACATTTAAATATTTAGATCCATATCTTTATTCTTGATAGAGTTCACATCTTTCCCTTCAAAATAAGTCCAAAGTGTGCAATTCAAAACATTCTACTCAAATAAGAAACCCAAGTCACAAGTAATCAAGTTATCTTGGCAATAACAGCTAGAGAAGGTGAGTGGAGGATAATTAATGGTTGTGCCATTTATAGGTGTGCAGGGCTGCTAGACTGCTCAGCTCATTGGGAACCCAAGCACCAGGAAAGGCAATAAGGTATCTGTAGATCAAAGAAAGACTCTAATGTTTGTGAGGTTTTCAGGGTGGGGTGGGGTAATATTCCCCTACTGAAAGATCTGTTTATTTCTGGGCTAAATTACAGGGGCATACTCTGGACTTTAGAGCTGAATGGTTAAGCACTCGAATACATGTTTGGTCAGCCTCACATCGTATGCCACTGGTTCTCTAAACCAGCCATCATCCAGCCTGTTTCATCACACAGAGCTCTCCAGAGAACTAGAGATCAACACAAGCTCCACAGTTTTGGAGAAGGCACTCAGGAACAATCATGTTGTTGGCCCATTACATCTCTGCATTCCATAGCGAGACTAGGGCTTTGACAGAATCACCAACTCTATCTACTAGAAAATCTCTCAGGGCATTCAAGAATCACTGGATTCCCTTAATCTATGAAGGTGGACCATCTTAGTGGATCCCACATAGGGGGGAATAGACACTGTAAAACTAAACTTCACCAGAAATTGATCTGACTATGACAATGAGGTTACCAGAACCCAGCCTATATCCAAACTACACCTCCTCACTCCTGTGACAAAGACCAAATCACAGAATGATAGAATAGTATTATTATTATTATTATTATTATTATTATTATTATTATTTATTTATTTATATAGCACCATCAATGTACATGGTGCTGTACAAAGTAAAACAGTAAATAGCAAGACCCTGCCGCATAGGCTTACAATCTAGTACAGTTGGAAGGGACCTATAAGGTCATCGAGTCCAACCCCCTGCTCAATGCAGGAATCCACCCTAAAGCATACCTGACAGATAGTTGTCCAGCTGCCTCTTGAATGCCTCTAGTGTGGGAGAGCCCACAAGGTAACTGGTTCCATTGTCGTACTGCTCTAACAGTCAGAAATTTTTTCCTGATGTCCAGCCGGAATCTGGCTTCCTGTAACTTGAGCCCATTATTCCGTGTCCTGCACTCTGGGAGGATCGAGAAGAGATCCTGGCCCTCCTCTGTGTGACAACCTTTCAAGTATTTGAAGAGTGCTATCATGTCTCCCCTCAATCTTCTCTTCTCCAGGCTAAACATGCCCAGTTCTTTCAGTCTCTCTTCATAGGGCTTTGTTTCCAGACCCCTGATCATCCTGGTTGCCCTCCTCTGAACACGCTCCAGGAGTATATCATATGGGTTGGGCTATGACAAGGAGGCCAGCTGACCCACTCACATTGCCTTGGCATGAATATTGAAGCCATCCCAAACCATTGTCCTGGGGTTGTCCAACACCACGCCATTAGGCAGCACAGCAGGTAGAACATCAACAGCATCCACAGTCTGACTCTTTGGCCCAATCAGGGCTACAGACCCTTGTAGCCTGCCCCAGCAGGGAGAGGTTTCCTAGTGAGGAAGATGGTATGTCTATGGATCACGGTGACTCCCCGCATCCTGACCCTATGGCCTACGTTGGTGCTGTACCAAGTAACCAGAGAGCTTCGGCTATTGGGCTTTATAAAAAAGTAATAAATAAATAAATAAATAAATAAATAAATAAACAAACTAGCTGAGCATATCTGTGTCAGGTCAGCTCACCTACTCCGGTCTCAGTAACATATGCCAGGTTGTCTTTCTCACCCATGGTTAAATCACAGATGATACCAAACTTATTATGGAGTGACCTGGCAAGTATGAAGGCTATAAGATGCAAGGCCTTCTATGAGGTGGTGCCATAGCTGTAGGATTCCCTACCCCAGACAGCCCACTTCTCTTAATGTACTGCCATTCTTACTTATTATTATTTATTGATTACATTTATATCCCACCTTTTACTCCAAGGAGCCCAAAATGGTGTACATGATTCTCTTCCTTTCCATTTTATTCTCACAACAACCCTGTTGAGGCTGTTGAGGCTGAGAAAATTTCCTTTATAAGATACAGTTGCTCTCCCCAGTTTCATATCTCACCTGTGAACTCACATTTTCATCTCTCATCTTCCAATGGAACTGGAAAAGAAGCAGCACACTACCAGTAATAAGGCACTGGCAGTGCAATCCTACACATGTCTACTCAGAAGTAAGCCCCATTTTAATAGGGTCTTCTCCCACTTACCTGGGAATAAGTCCCACTGAACTCAATTGGACTTAAGTCCGAGTAGTCATGCATAGGATTGTGCTGTAAATCAGCCACTGGTGGCAAAGTAGCTTTCTCACAGCTCAGATGGGAAAATGACAATCCAGCTGACATGTGGGTGTGCATGACAGAACTGTCGAGCAGAATGAAGCCCTAGGTTTCTTTATATTCATTTTTTCTAGGACTGAATCCTTTTTAAAATAGGTACACAATGTACTGTCTCAAGTTTAACCACAGTTTATGGTAATTAACAAATATGCAAACCAACTGAATTAAGAGACACTGTAATTGTTGAAAATTGAAACCAAGCGGCATAACATGAGAATAATACAGTAAAGGCCTGAGTCTCAACATGACAGCAACCAAAGCCCTCTACCCCTCAGTTTGGTTCCATGTCTCCTTGATAAGATATTTAGCTCTGAATTATGCTGAACACATTCCTTCCAATGCCAATATCGGCAGCCAGATATGGGCCAGAGCTGCCATGAGAAGGGAGTCTTGAGTTTACAGTGACCTTTCACGGTTCAGACCTTAATAGTCTTGAGATGATATGGGATTGAACTATTCAGAGTACAACAGTGTTTTGACAGCCAGACCAGCCTAAACCAATACATGGAACTCACTACCACAAGATGTAGTGATGGCCACCAATCTGGATGCATTAAAAGGGGGTTGGATAAATTCCTGGAGGCAAAGGCTATCAATGGCTACTAGCCTTGATGGTTGTGTGCGATCTCCAGTATTCGAGGCATATTATAAGCCTGTGTGCACCAGTTGCTGGGGAACATGGGCAGGAGGATGCTGTTGCACCATGTCCTGCTTGTTCATCCCTGGCCTATGGCTGGTTGGCCACTGTGTGAACAGAGTGCTGGACTAGATGGACCCTTGGTCTGATCCAGCATGGCACTACATTCTTATGGATTTTATACTGCCAGAAGCCACCTAGAATAAAATTATCCCCACTTTGTCAATATAAAAACTGCTTAATTTCTCTTCGTGGTCCACTGGCAAAAGGACACCATGTGCTTCAACCAGAATGGAAAACATGACCGAAAATAGCTAGACTTTATATTCCCCAAATGGAGGATCCAACATTTCTCCCCACACACTTCTTCCCAGCGTAATCTAGGGAAGCAGGACTTTCCTGCAACCATCACATAACCTGCTGATGTGAAGACTCCTCCTTCCACACTACACCTTGGGCCTGTAGAGAATGACCTGGTTCACACCTCATGGTACGCCATGGGTTTTTTAACCCACGACAAGCCACAGGCCTCACAGGCATCAAACCCCCCCCCCAGGTGTTGTCATGCAAACCCAGCAAGTGTAAGTTAAGCAACCTTTGCATAACCCATTAACCCATAGTCTGTTCTAGGGTTATGCAAGGTTTGTTTAACATCCACATTACCTATTTTCACCAGGTTTGTGCAACACAGCAACCCCAAGCAGAGGGTGGATATGCAAAATGGTGGCCACACATCCTCCATACACCACAGCCTCACTGTGGGTGGGCTGTTGTGTCATGCAAAGCAACCCAATGTGACTACACTATCTAATCACCTCCCCATGCCCCTATCCCCACACAACCTGGATTTTATAACATCTTTCCTGATGGAGATATCTGGAAATCTTTAAAGCTTGCACATTTTTTTGGTTCACAAAACATTTTTTTGTTACAGCAACACAGATTTTGGAGATCTTTAAAGTAGTGTGTGCTTTAATCTATACCAAACAGGAGAAGGTTTCAGATTGTATTTATTTATCCTTGCTAAGTAATTTGCATACTATTCCTTCGGCCAGTCAAACTGTTCAAAATAAAAATTTCCCCAGGTTTTCGAGAGCAGTAAGAGTTGAAGGTTTACATAACTTAACCCATAATACTTTTTAAAAATAAGTAACATGACTAACAAGAGAAAGGAGTTAAGTGTTATCATACAGGTTTGGCTACCTGAAAGCACTTGAACCTGCTCTTCAAGCTATATTCGTCGTCTCAGAACACACCTGCTTCACCTGCCAATGTAGACATATCTGGAGGCTAGTTTAGGTGATACCTTTGGGCTGATCCAGTGTACTATGTAAGAGTAATATTACACCTGTCTTCCCCTCTGACTAGGCATCCCAGCCCTTCTTCTGTACATCTGAAGTTAGTCTACAAAGGGAAAATGAAATGCCCTTAGGTAGGCCTCAAACACACGATTGTGTACCTGAATTTTCCAGAAAACTGACTGTGTGATTAAAGCCTATGAATGTTGGATTTTATGTGCATGGGGTGATTTCAGACATGTGATCCTCTCATAAACAGTGGGGTTGAAAATAACTGTGACCTTGCTGCATTCTATGGGATGGATCAGGCCAAAGATTATGGGTGGGTTCACACAACATGCTAACCCACCCAGTGTGGGTTGTTGTTGAACCGTGGGATACCATGTTGTCTGAACGCAGCACGTTTTCTGCAGGGTGTGGCTTCTTAACCACCCTGAACAACCCAACAACAGGCCATGAACTCTCAAGGTTGTTTGTTCAAGAAAATAAACCACACTGTATGGCTAACAAGCCACCCTGTGAAAAATGTGCTGTGTTCAGACAACACGTTAACACACCCTGAAGAAAACGTGCTGCATTCAGACAACACAATAACCCACTGTGGATTAACATATTGTGTGAACCCAGCCATTGTCTGAAATGGCTCACTATCTGAAGCAAACCACATTTTTGAGTGACTTTTCAAATGTATGAAAGCTACCCCTAACCATTTTTGAGAGGGAGTTCCTTTTTCATATTAAGATTTATCTTAAGCTGAAGTGAAAAGGGTAAGGGGAAGAATTGGATCCACCATGAAAAGTTCAACTCCTACCATCTGATAACTTTGATGTTCTCTAAGCTGTTTTGTTTCAAATGTCTATTAAGTTTTTATTTTAGCCAAAGGCAAAATGCTAAAACTTCAGATTCGGAGATGTTTTAGAATTCAAAGCAAATAAGACAAAGCTGGAGTAAGTTATACCTAATCAAAACCAGCAAGTTTCCAGATTTTTAGTAATTAAAAGCTTTTCACAGCTGGTATGTAGAATAAAATTCAGACCAATATTGTGCAGTGCATTTAAACTGAGAGTTTTATGTGAATGTTTCCCCCTCCCCTACTTTTTTTTTTTACATGAATGGGAGGCAAAAAGGTATGCCACACAAAATGTTTCACAACTATACTAAAAGCAAATATAGTTCCCAACAGACTACCTCCAGCTACAGAGTTCTCATTCACATACAATTCTATGCAAACACACCTCTCTGTAAGGGCATTTCTGGGCTTACTAACGTGTTTTAGCTTTGCTCCTGTAAGATTTCTATTTTTTTAAAACAACCAACACAGAGAGAAACTTCCTTTATCTTGCTAGTTAAATAAAACTCCAGAATGTATTTTTTAACTATCGTAGTCCATTTTATCAGAATTTCTCAAGTTCTGTTTGCTTGCTCTACTTGATATTGAATACAGACATCTTCACACTTCAGCCAACTAATAAACATCAATGAAATTAGGGTTACCTCATATTAGCTCCAACATATATGTGCTTGCCACCTCTATCATACATATCTCACCCACACACACACACCATGTGTTTGACTAATGTGAAACATTACTCATTATAGGAAAGCTGAAGATGCAACTTAAATCTGTATTGAATGTAAAACTAAGTGTATTTATACACAGTTCTTCTGAATAAGTCCCTGACAGGAGCATCACAGTATGTTTAAATCACACTTTCACTTCAAGTAATGTAAAAGCAGCACTGTTCCTTAGGCAAATTATTAACACATCCAAAATCCAAAGTACAGAGTCAAAAGATCAGACAGAAGAATGCACATGTCTCTCTTCAGATTGCAATAAACCAACTTAAAGTAGCCTTTTAAAATCATTTTAAAATAGTCCATTGACAAATTGCAGTGGGCACCACACTAATAAAAAAAAAATTAAAGCGACATTACTCGTCTGCAGGAATCATGTCATATGCTAAAATACCACCATGTAGCACAGCATGGGGAAATTTGCCACTGGATGACATATAACAATGCAAAATGTTTCAATCTAATGAAGATCAACACCGTGTGGGAAATGAGAGGCCCTTGTAATTCCATCCACATTCTTGCTGACTGTAGATGTGCAAACAGAAGACTCAGAACAAGCAACTATTTCACAGAATGCCATTGTCGAGACAGGACATTTTCCTATTTTTCAAAAGCTCTACAGGGTGGCCTGAACAGAAGGAAGACCCAGAAATAGGGAGGGAAAGCTCAGATCGGTCTGATTCCCCCCCCCTTCCCACAATCCATTGCCACCCTCATTTCCACCTTGACTCTTCCCCAGCTAAACTGAGAGCACTAAAGGATTACGCTGCATAATTAACCCAAATATCAGATATATCATATAATTACATGAGCAGAGGATTATGGGGCATGTCCTGATGTACACACTCAATTGACTGGGGAGCCAACCAAAGCAATTCAAAAGGTGCTGCAGAACAAGATTCCAAAATATATTAAGGATACCCTTTTTGCTCCTATTATATAAGGAGGGAGGGAGAAGGCAGTCTGCAGAGCCTTATATCTTCCACTTTGGCTCCTCAGAAGGTGAGGCACAAACTAGGCTTTATGGATCAAATGTGCCCACTACGCTGCAGTTCCAGCCTGAAGAGTCAGTTGACCTTCCGGCTTTAATAGTGTTACAGTTAACTCTGCAAGCCAATTTGGATATGCCAGGCTCTCTAAGGCTGTTACGGCCAAGCCATCTCCTCAGTCTCGGCTCACCAAGCAGCAGCTGACACCAAGTGCATTGCCCTGGGAGTTTTTGACCACATCTCCTGACTCTGATCCTTGTCTGCCTGATCTGTTGCCTGACCTCCAGCCAATCCATGACCACATCTCTGATCCTTTTGATTCTCATCCTCCTCAGAAGTAGACCAATGGCAGACACCCTCCAGCTTCTGAACCACAGGGTCAAATTACACATTGCATTTGTTATGTTCCCCCTCTGCTTTTTATTTACTTCAAAGGAAGAGTGCAGGGCTCCAATCCAGATCAGGACCACCAAACACATGGAGCAAGTTTTAATCCTTCCCTCCCCAGCCACTTTCGTTCCCAATGGAAGCTTTTTATTTCCTTTATTTTAAAAAATAGCAACATGGGTACAAGGGGGGGGAGAGATTTCAGGAAGAAAATGGTGGGAAGAGAAGGATTAAACTTCCTTGCCCTGCATGCATATTTTGGAGTAGAGAGAGCTATGTCCTCCTATGTAATCAATGCCAGCATGTAGTTTTGCTCTCAGTGTCATTTGCAGAGTAAGTATTTGTCAGCAGTCAAGCCCTTTCCAAGGAACTACTAACGGAGACAATTTTATAACTCCATGTATCAGATTTGGGCAACCAGCTTTCCCCCGTGCTTAGCCACCTATTCTCTTTTTCTATGGATATTCTCTCTGAAATCCATATATAAACAAGAAGTATAGGGTTACATTCAGATTTCATACTTGGAAAAAGCATCCTTGAAATCATTGGGATTTAAGTTAGTCCCATTTATTTCAATGGGTCTACTCTAAGTATGACCAAATCTGAATCCAGCCCATATTCTAGCAAAACACTGTCAAATAAAAAACATGTTTGCAAACATTCCAACTCCTACTTGGCTGAAAGATAGTGAAATAAGATATTAAAGTGCACTGATGTAAACTTAGTCTTTGTTATTTGAACTGATGTCATGGAGGAGGGGAATACCAACTCGAACCAAGTTTCACTTGGTGTGGAGGCTAGTACAACTCCCCCAAACTTGCAAACATCAATCCTACTTGTGGTGTCTCAGTGGTGGAAGGTTCTGACTTTGCAGTTTGCTTGGTACTGCCTGGCTTTCTAGTAGAACTGCTGAGGGACAGCTTGTTAGTGAATTTCTAGAATGAATGTGGGGTGTTAGTCCTTCCTTCTCTGCCTTTAAGACACTTTTTCCAAAGATACTTGGAAATCTTTCAGCAGATTTTTTTTTTTACTCAAGAAGCCAAAATTCTATAGCGATAGATGTATTATTTGCCTTTCAGGAATAATATAGCAGTTTAAAAGTGCTTGCTCATATGCAGCCAGAAACAGGCGCCTTCAGAACACCCTTGTAGAAAAGAACTAATGGAGAAAAGCCAGAGCAGAATGAGCCTAGAAAGCTCAGCTATGTAGTACTTCTGTTGAGCTTTTCTAGCAAAGAAAAACAAACACAACGTCATCAATGTTGGAAAAAGAGCAACAGGTGGATGATAGCCAAATACAGTAGCAAAGAATACTTTGCAGATGTATTTTAAGGGGACATCGTGACTGCTGCCAGTGTTCCCCATCTGGCACTGTAAGGAAAACAACCTCTAGGTCCAAGGCACACATGTTGAGAACAAAAATGCTGGCCATGCAGACTACATGGCCTACGCTGGCCCCAAAAATCTTCCCTACGGGTGAGGAATAAAACATGGGGTGAATACCCGGAGCACATGGACTGAAAGCACCATGAGCATATTCCAGCCTAAAATGTAAGTGAAATGTACGTAGATGTACCTTTAGTATACAATATACTCATCACTCCTTCCAAGGTGACTATGGCTTACAAACCTCTCCCTTCAAATACATAAGCTCCTAACCGGCCAAATTAGGCTTGTAAATACTTGTCAAAGGAAGCCAGAGAAGTGACTAAGAATTACATCCAAGCAAGAAATCATTTATAAAATAGAGAAGTCGGTTCTTTCTCTGATGGGTGGTTTTTTATATATAAAAAAGAAAGATGTCTTTATTAATTTCAGTTATATTAAGCATCCCTTAAAAAATAAACTGGTTTAAAATACGATAATGTAATAAAAGGTATTGACCCGGGTTTGCAGAAGCACAGAGGGAAAATAAGCCATGGTGGCTTATTTTCTCTCCACATGTGCCCTTGCGAGCCACCTAATTAGCATAATTACCCTTGCCGAGTACAGGTCATCATGATGTCCAAACCTGGTGAGGGTGGGTGGCTGGGATGGTTCACAAACCACCTTTGAAACTCTAGAACAAACAATGAGTTTCAGGATGGTTTGTAAACCACACCAGCTAGCCACCCTCACCGGGTTCGAATGTTATGACAATCCACACGTGTCAAGGGTAATTATGTAATTATGGTAATTAGGCAGCTCGCAATCAGCACACACAGGAAGGAAAAATAAGCCACCATGGTTTATTTTGCCTCCATGATCGTAAAACCCACCTAGAGTATCTAGGGGGGCAAGGTTTGAAATGTCTCTCCCTTTGTTTCTAAACATTGTGAAATTTGTGCCCTTTTATTCTTTTGCATAGAGACTGGCCTGTTTGTTCTACGTAGAATGCAGCAGGGCATTGCTAGCAAATATTTATTTATTTATTTATTCATTTATTGCATTTCTATACTGGCATAGCATATTGGAAGATGAGCAGCTCTATGAATCTGTGTGTGCGCGTACGCACATGTATACATATGTAGATTATACACACATGTACATGCATGATTTTTGTTCATAAAATCTATGAGAAGAGCACCAGAGATAATCTATTATGGATCTCCAGAGGATGTGACATCCATGTAAAACAAAACCTGAAATGAGCATAATTATCACACTTAATTTAGCAGTATAATCTTCCCCTAACCAAAATGTAATGACTAAATTTAAGAACTATAGTTCACGCTGTACAAGAACATCTGTATGAAAAATGTTAATACTTTAGTTTCTAAAATTAAATGCACTGACAACAGCATGTTTGGAATATTTGTGCCTTTTACCATGTTTGAAATATGTATACTTCCTTCTCCCACAACAGTCTTCTTTATCAGATGCTATTTGATTTGACAAAAGTCAGTATCAAAATTACCTTTGGCATTGTAGTTCATTTCCCCCAGAAAGCTATGTCAAAGGAAGGGGTATTTTAGGATATCTCATGTAGTCTTAATTTCTTTCAGTGAAGCTCTTGAGTATGTAAATGATAAACTGCACATGAGAACGAAATCCAGTTAAAGTCAAGCACTTGTAAGCTACACAAAATGCTACGCACACGATTATAGCAACATCAAATCATTTATAACGTTTTATGTATTTTATGTAATGTAGTCCCAGAGAATAGGTTTAATCTATGCACGTGAAAAGCAATATTTACAATTAAAGACACAACTTATTTTGGGTTATTTATCGATTCACTGCAGAAGCCTAAAATTTTAAAGCAAGATTTCCAGAATTTGTCTTTATAAAGCCATGAAAGAGAAAATCAGACCAAACAATGTTAATGTACAGTGCGACAATAAAATTCAGAGATAAGCAGATGAAAGGAGAAAGATGGTATTTGCTGAAATAGCACAGATCAGATTCCCTGTCACAAACACTTTGTGTCATCAGTCATTTAAGGTTCTAGACTATAACCCCTCCTTCCTCCATCACTGGCATACTTTTAGATGCCTACTCAGAAGTAAGTCTTATTGAATTCAATAAGGTTTACTCCCAGGTAAATGGGTTTATGATTGCAGCTTTACTGTTGCACCTTTCAAAGTATATTATAATTATTTAATGTTTAGATCACGGAATCCTTACGTACAAAAACAATCATGCAATACCATACACCATATGGAGATCTCTACAAGGATCAGCTTTCTGTATAACATTGCAAGCAATGACTCGCGAGGCAATCCTATGAGACGGCCTCTGCCACCACCACCATCTCTTTTCTGGGGGTGGATAAAATCTATAGCCTAACATATAGCTGAATAGTTTGGCGGACATGATCCTTCTCCCTCATTGCTCATGTTTACAGCAGATACTCCTACCCCAGCATGGCTAGGATTAAAGGTTAACTTTCTCTTATACAAGGCACTGCAGTGGTTCTGCTCCTACTTGGATGGCTAGCTGCAGAGGATGGTGCTTGGGGAATAATGCTCAGCCCCATGGATTCTGCAGCAGAGTTCCTCAGGGGTCAGTTTTGTACCCCATGCTGTCCAACGTCTATATGAAACTGCTGAGTGGGGTCATTCAGTGTTTTGGGGTGTGTTGCCATCAGTATGCTGATGATATGCAAGTCTCCTTCTCATCTTCATCAGGTGAGGTTGTGGAAGTGCTAAATCAATGCCTGGCTGTGATAATGGACTGGATGAAGGCTAATAAACTGAAGTTCAATCTAGAGAAGACTGAGATGCTGTTAGTGGGTAGTTCTTTGGACCAGATGGAGGATACTCAGCCCGTTTTCGATGGGGATACACTTCCCCTGAAGGAGCAAGTTCGTAGCTTGGAGGTTCTCCTGGAGCCATCGATAACCTGGTTTCAGGAATTTATGCTTTGGTAACCTCCAAATTAGATTACTGCAATACACTCTATGTGGAGTTGTCCTTGAAGCCTGTTCAAATACTGCAACTTGTGAAAAATGCACCATTATTATTATTATTATTATTTATATAGCACCATCAATGTACATGGTGCTGTACAGAGTAAAACAGTAAATAGCAAGACCCTGCCGCATAGGCTTACAATCTAATAAAATCATAGTAAAACAATAAGGAGGGGAAGAGAATGCAAACAGGTACAGGGTAGGGTAAGCAGGCACAGGGTAGGGAAAAACTAACAGTAGAAAGTAACAGTAGAAGTCTGCACAACATCAAGTTTTAAAAGCTTTAGGAAAAAGAAAAGTTTTTAGTTGAGCTTTAAAAGCTGTGGTTGAACTTGTAGTTCTCAAATGTTCTGGAAGAGTGTTCCAGGCGTAAGGGGCAGCAGACGAAAATGGACGAAGCCGAGCAAGGGAAGTAGAGGCCCTTGGGCAGGCGAGAAACATGGCATCAGAGGAGCGAAGAGCACGAGCGGGGCAATAGTGTGAGATGAGAGAGGAGAGATAGGAAGGAGCTAGACCGTGAAAAGCTTTGAAGGTTAACAGGAGAAGTTTATATTGGATTCTGAAGTGAATTGGAAGCCAATGAAGAGATTTCAGAAGCGGAGTAACATGGTCGGAGCGGCGAGCTAAGAAGATGATCTTTGCGGCAGAGTGGTGAACAGAAACCAACGGACTGATGTGAGAAGAAGGAAGGCCAGAGAGAAGAAGGTTGCAGTAGTCCAACCGTGAAATAACCAGTGCATGAACAAGCGTCTTGGCAGAAGAGACAGACAAAAATGATCGAATCCTGGCAATATTATACAGGAAAAATCGACAAGATTTAGCTACTGCCTCAATATGAGGAATAAAGGAGAGCGAGGAGTCGAAGATAAAGCCAAGGCTACGAGCTTCCTTGACCGGAGTAAGCGTAACATCATTGACAGTAAGAGAGAATGAGAGATGAGGAGAAGGTTTAGGAGGAAAAACAAGCAATTCAGTCTTTGCCATGTTAAGCTTCAAGCGACGATGAAGCAGCCAAGCTGAGATATCTGAAAGACAGATTAATAACTGGGACCAGGTCTGGGCATTTAACACCAATACTAGCCCTCTTGCATTGGCTGCCTGCATGTTTCTGAGCTCGATTAAGGTCCTGGTTTTAACCTATAAAGCCTTATACAGCTCGGGACCACAATACCTAACGGAGCCTGTCTCCTGACCTGAATCTACCCAGACACAACAATCAACAGCTGAGACTTTTCTCCAAGTGCCACCACCCCACTGAAGCTCACCTGGCACCAACACTATCATCTTTAGGGCGCCAGGTTAAGACTGCCCTCTATTCTAAGGACATATAATGGGGCATTTATGTAAACTATCTTTAAAGATCTAGTATTTTACTTAAATTGTTTTTAGATGTTTAAATTGTTTTAAATTTTGTATAATGAAATTTTATATTGTATTTTAATATCTTGTGATTTTGTGCATAGTTGTGAACTGCCCAAATTGCTTGAGCTATTGCACTATATAGAAGTGAAATAAATTCCTGTGGAAAAGTGACATACAAATTAAATAACAAATAGGGCCCACAACAAAATGTTGCAGTGTGGAAAATACCAGCCAGCTGGCCATGCCTTTTTCAAGCTTAACAAATTCTATTTTTCCCTTCTCCTCACTGGTTTTCAACATTCACACACACACACCACCCTGAAGAGACACTTAAAGTCCTGTGGCCACTGAGCATGTGGCCTTCCTCCCCTCTTTTGCAAACCTGGAGCTCCCCCGAGTCTGCTAATATCTGCTTCTTGTGTATGGATGGCTTGTACTGGTACTTGGAGAATGGGTTTTCTATTAGTAATAAACTATGAGCAAATGATGTCATTCACACTTATGAATGTGGTGGTGGGGAAATACTATACCTGATTACACTGTGGAAAAGAGGACAAAATTTGCCCTCTGTGCCTGACATTGAGGGATCTAGGTTTGGCACTGCTGGCTTTATAGCATCAACATCTCTGCCATTATTACAAGTACTTGTTGAGGTTGTCTAGGCAAAGTGAACCACGTCTATAAATACTTGTTATTGCTGAATAAATACACAATACAGCATTCTAAGCAGGAATGGAATAGGTAACTAGATGGTCCCCTTTTTGCCTAATCAATGGATCACCGCTTCAGCATCTATATATGTACCTTGTCTAAGGATCTTCGGCTGCACTTTATTCAGCAAAAATGGCTCTTTAATAAGGGGTTATCTAATTTCGCTAATCACTGGTGGTGCAATGCAATTAATGCTTCTTTAAAATGTATGTTTTGGAAATGTCCAGTACTTGTTTTTGCTTGGGAGGTTATTATATGGATAAATATTGTACTGCCTTTAGTATTTGCTGATGTACACGCTCTTTTAAATAGTTTATCTGCTTCTTGGAAATTAACAAATAGTCAGTGTAAATGGATTTTCTGTGCCCTTTTGGCAGCTAAAACATTGATATTACAAAATTTGAAAGATGAATGCTCACTTCTTATAATGAAACAGATTGAGGACCGCCCAGAGAGCTTCGGCTATTGGGCGGTATAAAAATGTAATCAATCAATAAATAAAAAATAAAATAATGAGGACCTTACAAAGCTTTCCATATTTGATTGGGTGGTGTGTAGACTTACTTGGGTATTTATTTATTACATTTTTATACCGCCCAATAGCCGAAGCTCTCTGGGCAGTTCACAAAACCGCCCAGTATCTGGTCAGTATCTTGGTATCTGGTCAGCTTTTGTTGAAACTTATGTATAATTGCTAGAAAGTTGCATTTTCTTATGCATTTCTGTGTATTCATTGATGGCACATATACAAATCTGTGTATGTATATTTTTCCCTTTCTCTTTTTTGGTTTTGTTGAAATTTCAAAATAAATTTTTTAAAAAAAAGACACTGAAGGATCTGGCAGAGAACCTGCATCAGTGCCTCTGTATGTAGAGCACAATCCCAGACAATAAATCCTGACCAACATTCTGTGCAATATACAACCTCCCCCACTGTGATAACGACAGGCACTTTGCTAGTCATAATATAATGGTTGTCATGTCACACTTTTTTCCATTTGGTCACTTCCAGAACTGTGCCATCACCTTCAGAAAATCTTCTGAAATTGAGTTACCCACCAGCCCCTTTCTAGGTGTAGACTGTCGAAGAGCGTTCAAAACATAGCTTTAAAAAATAAAACTAATGTTGTATTAACTAGCAAGTGGCTTGCCATACATAATCCAGAAGTATACATTTACACAACATGAAATTCCATCTTTAAAACATATATAGTTCAGTACAGATTCCTCGGCTGACTTTAAAGTCATGCCCTCCAACTCAGAGTTGCCATGGCATCAACTGTACAGGACTCCAGTTAAAGACACAAAATGTCTCATTCCTACAGGCAGTTATGGGAAGTTAGCAAATTTGGAAAAGAACCAAGTATGCTTTGGCTCTGCAGTGGACTTAATTTATCATCATTTGGACATTCCAGTGGTTAGCTAAACCAAGAAAGCAGAACAACTGGCACTTTATAACGTCAAGCAAAGTAAAGCTCCATATGTACTGCCAAAGTTATATGCTTTGCCCTACATACGGACAGCAGTTCTCACATTTAGCCATTTGCTCTCCTATAACACAACAGATTTCAATAAATACCATGACATCCAATTGCCCATTACTGATACTCACAGCAATTAGGAAGTCTCAGAGTAGTTATGTATTTGGCAACAATTTTTAAAATCACAAGCAAACCTTCAGCGGAAATTCTGAAGGATGTAAGATACCGTATTTATTTCCTTTACTACCACAAGCTGGATATTATGCTAGGGTTTTATTTTAAAGGACACAAACAAAACATTTCGGCTGACAGAGGAACTCTTCAAACAATTGATATTCACTGTCTAATCTGCTCCCAAGACTTTTTAAATGGAATAGTTGAGTAAAGCATATTTATAAATACTATAATGAGTACTTTCCTAGCATTTGCAAATTTTTTTGCTTCTAGCAAAAGTAGGCTGCTATTAGAAAGAAATGTCAACTTTCCCATTAGTAAAATGGTAAATCTTTTGCCAAGCAGGAAAATTTTTCTTCCTAAATATACTATTGAAGTGCCACTTTGGCTGCTGCCACATGGCAGGAAGGACTGGAAAACAACAACAACAAAGACAACACAATTATAGTGGCATCCTATAGATGAGTTCCATGGGGTTTACTCCCAGGTAAATGGGTAAAACCGCAGCTTTAATCAGGGAGATTACAGTTTTAACTGAAATGCAATGCTTTTGACAGCTGTTTTGGATATTTAAATATCAATTTCTTTCAGTGTCATCAATGGTTAGTTTATGCACCAAACTATGTTTCATTTAATGCTATACAAGGAACATAGTGGTTTCACAGTATATAGTCTACAGTTTTTGCATTGGTGTCCAAACTAAATTTCAAGCGGCTGCCATTTGTAATTTCTCAACTTAAGCTTCTAAACACCTTTGGGATGTGTTAGGCCAAATATTATCTCACCTTCAAAACTGGTTAAATGGTATGGCCACTTGAGCAAGTTTATGCTGGTAAGGAGTTAGCAGCCAGGATGGGTGATGCTAACCTTGCTTTTAGGTCACTTAAATACAGAGAGGTTTAAGTGTACCACTTAAATACAGGGAGGTTTAGATTCAGCAGGTTTAAAAACAATTACTATTATTTATTAGATCTGTATACCACTCAACTGGCAAATACACTCACACAAACAAATCCCTCCCCCCGAATACCCTCAAAATCTGGGAAATCTCCCTATTTAAATCTGAGTCCTCATCATCTCACCTCCTTCATCCTCACAGTTTTAGATATACTTTCATCAGATCCATTTAAATATTAGGAAACTCCACCAGTGGCTATTACTTTTTCACTGATCATATATACACAACAGGAATAAGTTACAGGAACTATAATTATACCCGACACAAAGCACTATTAGTTTTGTTGTTTATTCGTTCAGTCGTTTCCGACTCTTCGTGACTTCATGGACCAGCCCACGCCAGAGCTTTCTGTCGGCTGTCGCCACCCCCAGCTTCCCCAAGGTCAAGTCTGTCACCTCCAGAATATCAAAATACTTCAAAATTAGGGAAACAATCCCTTGCAAGTATTAATACTTGGACACTTGTGACAACTCTCTAGCTGGGCCTGCACAATCGCAGGGGTGAAAAAAAACTTAATTTGTTCTTTTCCCGCCCCCGCACATGCCAGTCATGCAACCGCATTTTACATAAATACCTGCAATGCAGCACGGGTTACATGTCATCTGAACCCAGCACATAGCAGAGCAGGGGTGGCTTTGTATCCACCCTACAATCCATGACCTATAGTAGAGGTTTGGGGGCAAGCACAGTCACCCCTGCTAGAGCCTCTGGTTGTAGCACCAGGTTTGGACAACACGGCAACCCACACTACATCATGAGTAATTATGTAAAATGCAGCCACATGACCAGTATTGATGGGGAAAGAACCAACTATTGGTTCTTTCGACCCTATGAACATGCAAACCCAGCCTCTGTGTATTGAAAGCTAGCCTTAGATTGAGTGCAAACCACGGAGTCCCCAGTTCAACTCTCATTAATTAACTCATTAGGAAGCCTTAAACAACCCTTTTTGTCTCAGCTCAGCCCCTCATTTGCAATTTGGAGCTAATGCTAACTTACAGGGCTCTTATAAAGATTACTGAGATAATATATGTGAAATACTTTAATCATTCAAAATGTACAAACATAAATGCTAAGGATTATTATTATTATTAAATCTTTCTAATTTGCTATCAACTGTGTGCAAACATCTTTGGTTCTGAAAAGTTTTCACATTCATAGCAGTGTTATTAGTACTGCTAAACTACTGTGATGCTCCATCATGTATATGTTCACAGCTGAATTTAACAACACTGCTGTTGCAACTGTATTAAAAAATGGTTGGGATAAAAATCCTCTCTGCACAGATAAGGCCATCTCTCCCTTTCCCTCTGGCAAGATACAGAAAACAGGAAGTGATGTATTATGAGAAATAGCTCAAAATGGTTTACAAAAAGTACAAAGTTAAACCGGTGTACAAAATCATATCCTGCATGCTCTCCACTATCCAATAGACATAGATGAAATACCATGCAAATAAGAATCATAGGGGCTGGCAGAGGCCTGGTTATATCCTAATCTAAACTGCTGCATATCCAAACTACTGTGTACCACAAGTCAAAAGGAAGAGTGAATAAGGGGGCATCTATAGAACAAAAACTAGACCAAAAGAGCACACCTAAATTGCTCAAGCTCCACAACACAGAAGTGTATCAGCAAGAACAACAAAAGAAGTTTTGATTACCTTCTAGATCAGACCTGGTCTGAAGAAGAACTCACCAGTTCTTAGACTAAGAAAGTGACTAATGTAGACATTTCTCCTTTTTTCACATACTGTCACAAAAGATTTCCCCACCCTTTTCTGGCTAGCTCTGTCACACCCAACCCTTCTAATTGTCAAGAAATAAATCAACTAAGGATATGCTATCTGACTCTTTACCAATTTTTTTACCTCTCTTTAGTTATAGATGATACTCAATAAAAAAAAAGTGCATTGGTTTTTTTGTATGCATCGCAAATTTCTGTCCCTAGTATTTCTACACATAATAAGCAACACTATCATTTCTGCATCAGATTTTTTTAATGCCAACAGAATATTTTCACTTATCGGGGGGGAAGGGGCGCTAAATCTGTCTGTTTTCCCATCTGCCAAAAGAATTCTTTTATCTTCTCATACAAAAGTCTGGAACATTCCCATTTTGTAACAGCATTGCTATTTAACACTTCCTTTCTTTGGACATCCAAATGCAATTCCCCCAATGCCAGCCAGATTGGACTCCTCCAAATGTCTATTTTTCTAGGACAGTCAATATATTCATTTTTCCAGGACAGTCAATATATTCATTATCTCCACTTCAGTCCCATTTCCTATCCCCAAGTGGGATGTACAGTCCAGACATTGGTACCAATGTTTAACTCAGAAGCTTCACTTTCTGATATTAGTCCTGCCCCCTAATCTCAGATGTGTTGGGACGGGTAGTAGTTAGTAGTGACAGAAAAGACCGTCGGCACATGCTCAGAAGCCCTCTTCATTATATTGTATTTTATATTATGGTTTTATACTGTTGTTTTATACTTTGAATGTTTTTAATTTTTGTGAACCGCCCAGAGAGCTCCGGCTATTGGGCGGTATAAAAATGTAATAAATAAATAAAAATAAATAAATAAATAAATAAATTCATTAATTCTTTGCACATCCAATGCTGGATCCTGGACAGAATGAAGCCATACTTACAAACTCTCTCACAGACGTTTCACACATCATGATTTTCTAACATGGACATCACTCAAGTATTCAGTAACACACACACTCACCCCATCTTGCACAATTAACAGGCACATCTACTTTCCCCATTAGTACACATAGCAAAAGGACACATGTGAATCTATCACACATAATTGCATCCAGTTCACCTATACAGAAATTGTAGCCATTTATGAAAAGCAACATGTGCAAAGGGACCATGTTGGATCACCTCAAAACTCAGAGTGCCATTTCACACATTAAACCCCGGTTCCTGTCCTTTAAAACATGGGTGCACACGCTCCCCCAGATCTAGCAACGTGTTTTATGAGTTAAGCCACCCCATACAACCCGAGGTTTTCAAGGCACCCACTTTATTCTAGGCCTCCTGACAATATCTCCCCCCTCGCCCCCAGATCGTTGGCTGTAATGTAAACCCAGTACGTGTAACGTAATCCGAAGAAACCAGGCACTTCTCCTTGCTCCAGAGTGGAAAGTAGACTGCATGGCTCCAGCCCCCCCCCCTGCACCCCCACCCTCCCCTAGGCCCTTGGGAGCCTCGTCTATGCCAGTCCCCTGTACCCACGACCGAACTCGACACCATACGACTCTAGAACTGCCTTTCCCCCACCTCAGGCACACCCATCTCCTCCTCACCCACCCACCGCACCCCTTAGGGCTCATTGCTGAGGAGAAACTGTACAGCAGGAAGCCGAGGCTCCTCTGCAGACATGCCCATACATATTGCCTAGGCAAAAACTTCCGCTCGTAGTTTGTTTCTTCCAATCTTCCTTTTAAAAAGAAAAGAAAACGCACATATTTTTGAAGAGTCCCTGCAAAACGCCGGCCCGGGAGACCCAGGGCGTGCGAATGGGGGTGCAAGCGAGGTGGGGGAAGCGCCGCCGCCGCCGCCGCCACCCCGTGAGAGCGGGCACACTTACCGCCTTGCTGGGAGTCCAGCAGCGCCTCAAAGGCGCTTCGGGGTTTCTCGGTGTGTGTCCCAAGCGGGACTCTTCCAGCAGCGCCAGCCAGCCAGGCAAGGCAAGCAGGATGAGCTCATTGGAAGCAAGCAGCAACAGTCCCCGCCTTCTGCATTTCTCCCTCAGGCCGCCTTTCCCTGAACAGCCAGGCTCACGCTGGGGGAGGGGACGGGAGGGAGCTCCCAGGTTGCAACTGATGTCTCACAGCTCCCCCAACCCCTCCGTGTCTGGTCTGGACGGCTGGGCTGGGCTGGGCTGGGCTTAGCCTCCGAAGCTCAAGCCAAGCCCCACTGGGCGCGGCCAGCTCACCGTGGCAACCCCGTTCCTTTTCTTCCCGGTTCCTGCCGCCGCCGCCGCCGCCGGCTCCCCCACCTCCCCCTGAGTGGCCAAAGTTCCGGTTGCTTGGAAAGAGGCAAAACCATCTGGGACCAATTAGCGGGAAGGGGCTCAGCAGGATTGCAGGGCAAGTCAGGCTAAGGGACCCGGCCTTTGGCATCCCCACCCCCCTGCGCCTCCCTTTCCATGATCAACAATGCAAACTAGAAGTCAAAGGCGGGTGGGGGTAGCGAAGGCATGGCATTCAAATGGATAACAGAGCTACACGGAGTCAACCCACAGAAGGGGGAAACATGCCGAACTGACATGTGTCTGCTAGCACTTAATATAATGTTGCTTGCAGGATGGCTTTTCTTTTTTTCCTTTCTTTCTTTTTGGTCCCTTCTGCTTTCCGTGTTGAAAGAAAGCATGGGGCTTGTTGCCACGACGTGCTCTCTTATACCTGCGTTATCTGTGATGCATGTTGCAACCGGCCGTGTGGCTTGCAGGCTATAAAGCCTATAGAGTTCACTGCTTCAGTCAAGTCGCACAGTTTTGTTTTTGTTTTGTTTTTAACCGGAGGGATTTACATTATCACAGGACTGTGTAATGGTTGGGATTTAAAAGCAAAGGGAGATGTAAAAGGTTTTATTGATATATAATACGAAACTAAAACCTTTCTTTCATGAAGACTCTTCAAACGTTGTCATAAAATTAAGCTTTTATGTGATATTGTCTGTCTTCAGGTGATTGATGGCTGTTGAGATTTCTGGTTCTCCAAGTAAAATATGTGCACACTTCGGAGTAAGTCTCATTAAACTCAATGAAACGTACTTCCTTGTATAGGACTGTGCTATGAAGTCACTTTTTAACAAGAGTAGGCAATCGTTGAATTCCTCCTAATATAACCTTTAAAGAAAAGCCAGGAATCTTTTTTCTGTCTTTTCTGTCCATTTCTGATATATATATGTGTGTGTGTGTGTGTGTGTGTGTGTGTGTGTGTGTGTGTGTGTGTGTTTCCTGCCTGCAGTGGGCCAGCCAGAACCAAAAGTGGGTGGGCTGCCTCATTTCTCTCCCTCCACCCACCTTCCCACCCCAAAGGCTGCCCGCAGTCTGAATTGATCACTTGTAGACTTCTCTCCCCCCCACCCCACTTTTCATTACTCCATCCATTTTGGCTCACTCCCATCTTTGCTAGGGGTCTGAAATGAACACTTGCAGGGGGCTTTCTCTCCCCTTCCCATTACTCCATCTGCTTTGTCTCCCTCCCTTCCATTTTTTTCCGCTCCCACACTCTCTTTCTGGCTTCCCCAACTTTCATTAAATTTGTCCAAGGACCTCATGTGTCCCTGGCCACATGCTGTTCACCCTTACTTAAAGCAAACAGAATTTGACAAATCTCATTTTTCCTTTAATTCAGCATGAATGCAACTGTTGTTTTGGAAGACATAAATTCATCTTTCATTTGTAAAAATTTGAGGTCCTGTAACTTATTTATGCATTCTGATGAATGGAATGCTCAACACTTACTACTAGATCAACCCCATTTCAAATAGCCTAAGAGATTTGAAGAACTGCAACTCTAAAAATGAAGTCATAATCCAAAACACCAATGAAGTTTATACTACAAAAACTTGCTTATTTTTTGTTTCAGTTATTTTGTATTTTTGTTCCAGTTGTTTGATTATTGTAAATACAGAACAACCCTATTCTGATTTACTCAGTGCTAGTGTGGTGGTGTTGGACTGGGAGTTGGTTCTATTGGTTCTAGTCCCCACTCGGCCATGGAAACCCACTGGGTGACTTTGGGCCAGTCACAGACTCGCAGCCCATCCTACCTCACAGGGTTGTTGTTGTGAGGATAAAATCGAGAGGAGGAGGATTATATACACCACCTTGGGTTCCTTGGAGGAAAAAAGGCGGGATATAAATGCAATAAAAATAATAAATAAGTCACACTGTGTTTAATAAGGCCTATGCTTTTGCCGCAGAATATTAAAATATATAAAAACAAGTTCCTGGGTTTGGTCTCTTATCACAGTAGTATTAGGGCTGGACCTTAGTGGCAAAGTCCAAGACACCACATGACAAGCCACATAGGGCAGGTGTTGTGGGTATTAGGGCAACAGAAGCAGACTCCATTTTATTCCTGGGGTCTTATGGCGCTATGATTTAAGTGACTTTAAAATGCAAAACTACACATGGTTAAATAATAATAATAAATATCAGGACTTGCAGGCCATTTTGTTGCTGTTCTAACATATCAGGAATGTAGAAGCAGTTGTAAAGCATGTAATGGCTGTTGTGTGGGAGGAGGGAAGGATTAGTTGCCTGGCTAAGATCAATAAGTCTAACATCTAAAATTCACTAACTGCACCACTACTTTGTCACACTTTGGTGATACAGGCAGTCCTCAATTCTTCTTGCAGTGGGCTTACCATCATCACTATATCATCAGTTATGACTGGTTTATGGCAGTTCTTGCTGCAGGTATTTCACTTATCTGTGTTCTACACTAGAAATCTTTTTATCTCCTATTCTATGTGCTGCTGATGGAAAGACTCGTGACACTGGACCTGCAGTGGCCATGTTTGCATTAATCTGTTCACTACTGTCCCAATGGCTTTACTTCTAATTATAGTTGGTAAAGTCAGGTGAAAAACTTCCATTATTTTGAATGACACTAGGATTTACTCCTCCCACTCCCTGCAAGAATGGACACTCTTCTTCCTGTGAAGTCTTAACTCTCTTAACAGCTAGAAACTCTAAGACCTAGTAGTTTAAACAGAGTAATATATACGATTAACTGTACTGTTCTCTCAGTTTTGTTATTCGTTGCTACCCACACCTCAGGTACAAGGAGTCCCAGTGTTTTCTTAGTTCTTTCAGTTGTCTGGCTTATACTGTCTTAACATTTGAAGGAAAAAGTTTTTACTTCCAAACAAGAACAATGATATTGAAAAGTAATGCAGTTTTTTTTTTTTTTAATGGAACAGTTTCTTTAGGCAGATAATTATTTCAACGTTTAAATAATTATAAATTTAAACCGTTACTCTTAATTATGCTTCAATAACTAAATAATTCTGTGATTTTGCTGTGGGATTCACATATCTTATGTTGTCATGCAAATAAAACTGAATGCCACAAATCACATTCTGTATTGTATGGGTTGGATCCAGACTAAAGGTCTATACCCACTTACCTGGAAATAAGCCCTGTTTGACTCAATACAATCTGTTTTTGAGTAGACTTATATAGGAGTGTATTGTAAATTAGTTGGACTTTGGTTCCATTGAAATCAATGGGATACATTAGTCATGACTCAACACTGATTCAATGGAGACTAAGGGCTCATCTACACCAAACAGGATATTCCACTATGAAAGTAGTATGAAAGTGGTATATAAAAGGCAGGAGCCACACTGCTTTATATCGGTACTGAAGTGCACTGACAACTGTTGGGGCCCATTGACACATACCATATACCGCTCTCATACCGCTTTCATGGTGCTATATCCTGCTTGGTGTAGATGTGTCATGGCCCCCAATAGTTGTCGGTGCACTTCAGTACCACTATAAAGCAGTAGTGTGGCTCCTGCCTTTTATATACCACTTTCATAGTGGAATATCCTGCTTTGGTGAAGATAAGCCCACAGTTAGATGAGCCCCTTGTGTGTGTAAGGAGTGGTGGGGGAAATAGCGTAAATACTGATTATATAAATACATTACAAGAATATTCAGATGAAAAATACAGGCTCACAAATAATAACTAACATTTATAAAGATACTTGAGTGTCATTCATCACTAACTAACAGTTTCCAAAATTGGTAAGATGCTTCCACATCACATAGAAAGATGGAAACACACGTCCAACAAATCTTGACTGCAGGAAAATACTAAAAAGCAGACTTTAAAAAAACAAACCATGTCTGCTTGAAACCTGTGACATGAAATCAATCCATAATAGTGATCAGCACTCTGGCACAGAGTAAACCATGGCAAAGATGGGAGGAAATGTCAGGGCTGTTACTTCCAAACCAACTTTAATTGACAGGGAGAAAAGGATCTGCAGTGGGAGCCTAAGACAGGATTATAAATCTGAAAATGGACAGGACACACAGGCTTGAAGAAATTAAATATTCAGAAAGAGGGAAATTTCCAGTGGCAGTCAGGAAAGTATCCATGCAGCATGCAGGTTCTAATTTAGATAAGTGTTAACATAGGATACAGCTTATACTGAGTGAGACCATTGGTTCAATTCAGTATTGTCTACACTGACTGGAAGCAGCTCTCCTGGGTTTCAGACACGGGTCTTTCAGATGTAGAGAGGCTAAGGATTGGATCTGAACCCTTTTCATGCAATGCATGTGCTCTACCACTGTTCTGCTGCCCTTGCAGTGGAGCTATCTTAAAGTCAGTCAGTTGCTTTATGGACAGTGAATGTGAGCTTTTCTACACAAGGCTGTTTATCGGCTGTTAATTGGTTATATATATTTTTAGTTTCTTTCCATAATTGAGTTCCAAGCACTACACAAAGAGTGTTTTCTCCTCTGCTACATAACCTCTAGGTGGCACTGTGGTTTAGCAGAATAGCCACAAATACATGTGAAAAAGTGTGTGTGTGTGTGTGTGTGTGTGTGTGTGTGTGTGTGTTTGAGAGAGAGAGAGAGAGAGTGTTTGCTTTCACAATTAAATGTTGCATTTTCCCTACTCTTAAAAAAAACTTGCTGAAAGTGCTTCTTAGATACAGAAGCAAAAATGGAGGGTCACATCGACATTTAAAGCTGTAAACAACTGTGAGTAGGGAATGACAAGTGCACAATAAATGCCTCATGTAGAAAAGCCCTGTAAAGCACGCAGGGCAAATGTAATATGATCACGACTGCTTAGACTGGTAAGTTTTAATGCCGATTCCATTCTGAAAAGCTGCAGGTGGAGAAGTACTATTGGAGGTAATTTAGGATTGGGGTTCCCAAAGTATCAAATAAACTTTGTGTCTACTTAGCAAATGAACAAAAGTGACTGTTTACAACTTGCGTAGGAAACCTGTGGCCCTCAGCATCCTCTGTCAATCTTGCAGTGCTGCAGACTCTCCCCTCCATTGGCCCCGGTTCTATCTATTGATTGTGGATGCAGCCCAATTGACTTTTCCCCATGGATCAATGGCTTTTCCTTGGAAAAAGTTTTCTTATCCCTCCTTTACAAGATTATTTACCTTGGAAAAACAACTCTAGCCTCTGACTTGTTTACATATTCCAAGGGTTACTCAGGTTGAAATGAATTGATAAAGATGAGATTAGAAGCTCCAGACTCATCTCCCTTTCATCCTGTGTTGATAGATCATGTAAACAAAAGAAGCATTGTTATCTTTGGTTGGGACAGTTTACTTGTCCATAGATCTGTGAGGAACTGAGAGGGTGTGGCTGAAATACTTTGGAATTCCTTGTTCATGTCATCAGTGAGTGGTTATCTCAGGGTAACCCTAACATAGCACGTTCTTTAATGTCTAAATGTATCCAACAATTTGGATTAAACTGTCTAAAACACAGTCCTTCGTAGGGTAATTCACTTCTCTTTTGAGTGATCAAGACGGTGTCTAGGTTTTCTTGCTTTTAACTGTACTGTCTTTGTCTCTGACACCTGGGACTTGTTAACATTGCTCCAAATCCAGCAGCCTGATTGGGAAAGATCTTTCTGTAGTTTCCTCTCAATAACGAAAGATTTATCATTGCTTGAGGCCTTGGGTACTGTAAATGAGCAAGACATCAGTTAGGTTTAGGTCCCCTGTAAAACTTGGAATCTGGATATTTTAAGCTATATATAGTTCCTGAAGGTATTCTGCCTGTTTGTATAGTACTATAATACTTTTGATGGCATGAAGAACAAAACAAAATTGTTGCTGTCTTCAGGAACTTCCTCTTGGGAGGAGCCAAATCCACAGCTGTTCTTTCACTTTGGATTTCCCCCCCTCCCCTGCTACTTACACTGATTTATTCAGATAATTTGTCTCAGCCAAACGGCTTTCTGAGCTTTCTTTAATGGGAGTTATGTCTGCTTCTTCCAGATTCTCAAGTTTCCCTTGCAAAGATTGAAATTTTCTGAGAGATCTGTTCAAGTTATCAACAGCCACAGCCGGAGTTAGGAATGACAGCAGCAAAAGGCAGATCCAGCTCTGGGAGTCTCTCCCCCCACCCACCCACCCGCGCTGGCCCCCAACCAGCCGTGCTGCCGCCTTCACTCCTCCCACGACATCTTTGTTCTTGGCCATTTATTTTCACTAGTTTCTACTGTGGTTTCTGGTTACAAAATGTAGTTGCTCTTTTGGTTACATTCCTTTGTTGGGGCTATTTCAATTAGAAACTGGCCATGTAAAAATGAACTCCTCTTCGTGTGCTGCACAGCCTGAAAGAAACTAATTTTGTGCAGTATAAGGGGTTGTGGTCGCCTAAAGTGACTGCAGTTGATGGCGAATGATTGTCAATTTTGATCTAGCATAAGCAGCTGCCCCTACAGGTTTTGGGGGGTAGAAGTAGAAAGCATTGCATATAATTTTTAAAAAACAAACAATGGAGCTTTCATGAGATACAGCTGCTTCTTGGACCATGTTTGCACATAAGCTTCCCACGCTCCCTGCTTTGGTGCCTTAGTATCCAACTGGAAATGTGGGAACCAGTGGTAGGGAGGAGGTACATTTTTGGGAGGGAAAATCCTGCAGATCTTTCTGCTACGAGATCACATCTGTCCCTACTGACCTTGCGGTTTTGCTCCTCTGCCTGGCAAACTACATCTATGGAATGTCTGGAATGAGACCATCCAAGACCTGTCCCAGAGAAAGCCTCATGCTCTTTTAGCCTGTCCTACGGACATAATCTAGCTTCTAAGAAGACAAGTCTTCACTGTACTCCTCAGAGTTGTACCAAGACATTTGACTGGCTCATGTGGAGCCCAAATGACCTCAAATAAGGTCCATACGTTATAACAGGGATAAGGAACCTCATGCCTAGGGCACAAATTCAGCCTTTTTTAAATCAATGTTTTATTATGAGTTTTAACAAAATAAAACAACAACAAAAACGCAAGTGTAACTACATACTTCAGAGGCCTCAGATTCAAGTATTACAACGTTCAAAAGAAAAAGAAAAAAAAGGGGGGGAGAGTAAATTAAACATTAACTTCAGTAAAGGCAGACCTAAGATCCAAATACAAATCTATTAGTAATTTGCCATATCCCTTCCCCTAGCTCCACCCACTTTCCATTTGCTGGTTTCCCATCTTTTGTGAACTTCTCCCACATTCTAGAAGGTTGAAATACAACTACTAAAGATTTGTTAATGGTAGTAAGAACTTTGAGCTAAAATATGCTGGTATTTTTGTATATATATTTTTTTGTATTTTGGCCCCTCCCCTTCTGGTTTTGACCCTGCCCCCTTTGCCTCCAGCCCAGCCACTACTGAAATGTGCCCCACCCCCCAGTAGCTTTTCTGAAACCTAATTTGGCCTTCAGGTTACAAGACGTTCCCCACCACTGCTTTAGAAAGTATTGCTGCACTGTTCAGGCACAGATTCATGCCATCCTCTATTAGCCCTTCCCTTGTGGTGCCACCTGAAATGTGGTCCCTTGGTCTAGTCACCTAATTGCATAGAAGGCTAACTTTTCTTAAATCTTTAGTACAACTTTCCCCAACCTGATGTCCTCCAGATGTGTTGGATCACTGGCTGGGAATGATGGGAGTTTCATTCCAACAAATCTGGAGGGCACCAGGTTGGGACGGCTGCTTTAGTAAGTAGAGGTTCACATGAAAGATGACCGTGAATGGGAAAGGACACACCACAAGTGTCAGATACATTACAGACATTAAACTTTACTTCCTGGCTGTTAGAGCAGTACAATAATGAAACCAATGACCTAGGGAGGTTGTGGGCTCTTCCACAATACAAACTTTCAAAAGGTAGCTGGACAGCCATGTGTCAGGGATGCTTTAAGGTGGATTCCTGCATTGAGCAGGGGGTTGGACTCAATCGCCTTATAGGCCCCTTCCAACTCTACTATTCTACGATTCTGTGTCTGTAGGAAAAGCAAAGTACACCAGACTGTTTAACATACATGAAAATCACACTAGAGTGTATTGTGCCACAACCAATGAAGACTGGTGGCTCCTATTTCATTGGGGGATGGTGGTAAATTAGCTCTGAGATTCAATCAGAACTCTAAAGGCACTGAACCCATTTTGGAAATAGGGTTCAGCACTTTGGATAGCTCCTTTAGAGTTTTGACCCAGGGTGTATTCACTGTCCCACTGCAGTAGGAGCCACCAGCCTCCACTGGCTACAGCCTGTTTCTGGAGTCCCAGAGTTTGGAAAGACTCATTTGTGCAGGAAATCAGGGCCATCTGTACCACCATAGGACCTGTGGTTCCGACACTGCAGTAGGACAGTGGAGCTTGCTACTGCTGGAGGGTTTTGGATAACAGATCAACAGGAGGAGCAGCAGAAACACAGCAATGACATGGATGAGTTGGAGGCACTTTTGTAGTGTTCCCCTCCCACCCACTTCCCTGTGGCCTCTAGTCACTTCCTTGGCTTCCATTATCCACAAAGCAGATGAGTGGATACAGCAGCACATGGAGGAGGCATGACTGAGCAGCTACATGGAATCTGAGACTCGGATTCTCTAGCTCAGGGATGCCTTCCAGATGTTTTGGATTACAACACTCAAGTTCCAGCCAGCATGCCAATAGTCCAATAGTCAAGGATTATGGGAGTAGTAGCCCCAAGCATCTGGAGGGCAGCAGGTTACCCATCCCTACTCTAGCTAATTTCAGCTGCCAGACTTGATCTCTTAAACCCATAAGAAAAGCCATGTTGGATCAGACCAAAGGCCTATTCTAATCCAGTATTCTTTTCCCACAATGCCAACAGGATGTATACAGACACCCACAAGCAGGATATGAGTGCAGTAGCACCTTTCTGCTCATATTCCCCAGCAACTGGTTTTAAGAGATATACTGCCTCTGATACTGGATCATGACTAGCAGCCATTGATAGCCTTAACCTCTTCTGAGGCCTCCACCTGCCCTGAGCTCCAGTGAGCCAAACAGAAACATATAGAGCATTCTGTCACTTGGTGAGTGAGCAACCAATGGGGATATACAATATACTTACTTACACACACACACACACACTGCAGGACTCCCCAAAGTGGTGGAAAGACATTAGATCATTTATAAGCTCCTGGTCCTTCTACTGCAGAAACTCTAGGAGAGAATCATTTGGATTTAGCTTCCAGGACCAGCTGTCTAAGGTGAGCTCTGCATTCAGTAAATAACTTTTCCTACAACCCTGTAGAAAACTATAATGCATGAAGATGTAGTCTTGGACCTGTGCTGTTAACTCCACAGAACTAACTACTTAGCTGTCTGATCTGACTGTAACATTAGTAAAGGAGTAAAGAATTATTTGGGATATATGCAATTCTACCACAAATTTTGTATTTGTGCTTTTAACCTGTTGGTTGTTTTATTATGGTTTTAATTTTTGTGAACCGCCCAGAGAGCTTTGGCTATTGGGCGGTATAAAAATGTAATAAACAAATAAATAAATAAATACCAAGCCATTGATTCTTGTCATATTATTTCCACAAGAGGAAGCGACTGGTTACCAAGAGATTTGATATAATAATAGTGACGATGGGAATATAATATTTCACTTTTAAAATTTGGTTTTCAGGTTTTGTTTTGCTTTTACTTTACTATTGTTCTCATTCCTGTTCGGCACACTCTTGTCTAACCAGTTCTTCCTCTGCATTTATATTCAGTAGGTGTGCATATGATATGTGTGTGTGTGTGTGTGTGTGTGTGTATAAAACATAAAATGTGTATCAGCCAAGAGAACTTTGTCAGGAACCTGGTCTCTGCGCAGGGCGTCTCTTGAACTGGTGCACAATGCTTCAGAGGAGAAGCCATTGGTAAATTGTGCATTCACGCTGGACCACCACAGCACACAGTTCTACAAGGCATTTGGAAAAGAAAGAATAACAAATAAAGCCCTGCCAGTAAGCTACAGGAATGTGTGCCTTATGGACAAAACCTAAGTTCTTGTAGGTAAGAGCTTACCTACGCCCCTGTTCTTCACATGTTTCTATTTTTAAAAGCCCAGGATGAACTAGGATGAGCCCCAAAGGATTATCAAGATTCAGACCTTCAGATTAAAAATAAAAGAAAGGGGATGGGAAGGAGAAAATATTGCATCCTACAAAGTGGCAGTGAATTCAGAGGGATAAAGAAAGTAAATTAAATTTACTGTCCAGCCACTACAGATCCTGAGATGCCTTCTTTCATTTTATAGGCCAGTTGCAAGTTAACATTCATTCTTTACTTAACTTTTAAAATGGAAAGGAGCATGAATGGTGTTCGTCCTTTCTGCTCCAAGTAATTAAAAAAGAAACAGTAAGTGGTGGATACTAAACTGGAAAAAGTAAAGAAATGAAGCATCCCTGCTTAGCTTAGAAGTACAATTATTAATGACAGCATATAAACAGTGGCTGCATTCACACATAACTATAAACCATTCCTGGTTTATTATTTATTTATTTATTTTATTTAGAATATTTATATACCACTTCCCATTGAAAAATTTCGGAGGGGTGTACAAGATAAAATGAAAATAAAAGAGAATAAAATACTTTAAACAAATTTTAAAAGAAGCAAATACAGTGACTCAAGGCTGGATATTTAGGAAAGCCTTCCTGGAATAAAGATGTTTTCAGGAGGCACTGAAAGGAGTACAAAGTTGGAGCCTGCCTGACCTCCAGTGGCAGAGAATTCCATAGGAGGGGAGCCACCACACTGAAGGCTCTTCCCCTGGTGGACTCCAATCGGAGGATGAATCTATATGGAACCCCCAGGAGCAGACCCTTAGATGACATCAATGACCGGGCAGGTTGGTAGGGGAGAAGGCGCTAATATTATCATGGATTAGCTGTGTACTAATGCACATAGCCCATTCAACTCCCACTTATGTGGGAAGGTAAATTAACCAGGATCATAAGCCAGCATAAGATGGATTCCTGGTTTGGACATTGTGCTAAGTTAATAATTTCTGGTTTAGTCATCTGCTTGTGATCAGAGGAGCAAATGGGTTGCATGACCCCATTCATGATAAGCCATGAATCCTGCTTTATCAGTATGTGCAAATACAGCCAGAGACACTGCGGTCAGAAAATGAATCATTGTGTATATGATCTATGGAACTGAACCTATGATTTTGGATGCTAGAAATTTATCACAAAAAAATAAAAGGCTATGATAGGTGAGGCACTCCCCCTTTCACCTGCACATATTCTCTATTCACAGGGTATAGAGAAAAGAAGTAGTAAAATGGGAGGGGGGAACCATTCCTGCACTGTATTAATTCACAGTCAGGTCTAATTCCTTACATAATGGCACTTATTTCGGTACTATTCACACAGGTTCAATATATTCACATTCGTCAAAGTCTGGAATTCCTACAATGTCTATCAATAATACTGAGCTTATTATATACAGAAAATGAAATAAAATCACAACTTTATTCTCATCATAGTCTAGGAGAGTGTGATACACCCAGAAGTGTCTAGCAGTTACTTGACTGGGAGAGAATTTGAATACAGCTCTCTCCAACAGTTGCTATTTCGATATCCTAGCCTCAGGGCTGGCCCACCCAGGAAGTAAGATGAGGCACCCACATCAGGCAGAGAGCTGGAACAGCAGCAAATTGCATTGCATCCTGGTCCTTCACAGCTAGGAGGGGCCTCCAACACTGCCCTACCAACCTCCAGTGGGAGAGTTCTGCCAGCCCCTCTCTTTCTGTGGCATTTGGCTATCTGTTCCCCTTTTGGGAGTCTTGTGGCCAGACGGTGTGGCTGGGAGGCTGTCACGAGACCCCGCTCAGCTCTTGCAAGATCTGGGGGGCTACTTCTTCCAACTCCGCAGCTCTCAATAGAGCCGGTGTGACAGCAATGGCTGGAAAGTTAAGGGTGTGTGTAATAGAAGATGGTGTGTGTGTGTGTGTAATGCAGTGGCAGTGTGGGGAGGGGAAGGGATGCAAGGCAGCAGTGCATGTTTTCCCACATCAGACAGAGTGTGAGAGCCTGCACCAGGACTTTCTAGTTTCTGGACGATTCCAAGGCACTGGGGTGTCTATTAAACAGATAAGAAACTGAAGCAATCAGGGAAGGCAGTACATACAATGAGAAGGCAAGGGGGAAACAGCTCTCAAAGATGTTTGACAGCACAATCGTATACATGTCTACTCAAAAGTAACTCCAGTTGAGCTCATAGCACTACTAGTCAGAAGACATTGAGCATTTATTTCATCTTCCTTCCTTAACAGATTTTCTCTTCTTCAGGGACAATCTGAGAGACTGGACTCTTTGGCTCTTGGTGACTCTCAGATTGCTGCCAGAGAAGGGAAAAATGCATTTCAAAACTCATTGAGCTTTAATAAGATCAGGCATTTTGTTTCTCCCTTGCCTTCCCATTGTTCCTCTATCATGATCTTGATTTTGCAGAGATTATCGGGCCTGGCACTTGCTCTCCAATATTAGCTTCCAAAAGCAGTTGGGATCCAGGCATCCATGTGCATTTCTAGCCTTAGCACCCACAAGGTCTCCCTGGGAAGTGGCCACAAGGCCCAGCAGAAACTACTACCCACTCTAGTCACAGCCATTGGTAAAGTGTAAAATGGGGTGTGGTGAGGAAGAGGGCTGGCAACCAACTAGGATGGCCACTTATGTATCCCCCCAAAAGAGGAAATGCATCACCAAAAAATGGGAGATGGATGTGTGTCAAATTGGAATATGCTAACTTATATGGATAGATGCAATTTTTTAAAAAATTATAATTTAAATGGAAACATGGCACATCTCATAACAGAGCAAAAGACTGCAACCAAGAGCCTTTCTACATGAGCCTTTTGTTGTGGGCAGATGTTTTCTCATTCATGGTAGTTTGTGGGTCCTATGACATTGTCATCCTCCAGGGCTTCTCCCGTGCTTTGCAACCATTATTCTGTTTTTCCCTTAAGGAGAAAAGTGTGGTATTATTTAGAAATGGTGGAATGCAAGTCTCATGAAATTGTGCAATTGCATTATACCACAACACCATCTAGTGGCTGAATAACGAAACATATAGAATGGCAGAGAAAGAAATCCCCTGGAAAAAAGCACATGTAAAGGAGCTTATTTTAATGCCACAAGGAATCCAGAAGCAGAAGCCTTGGTAAAGATGTAGGATAAAAAATATATATTTAGAAACGCCCCAAGTGACTGTGTGTGTGCTTGTTTTGTCTGCTGTCCATCTGCTTCCTGTGGATGGGCAACTTCAAGGTTTCTGCTTTCCTTTCTTATGGTTCTTTATCTTTAAACTGGAAATGGACAGGGCAGCCCTTCAGATAGGGGATAATCTTCTGGCAACCCTGCAAATAGAGGTTGTCCCCTATGAGACTCCTATAAGGAAAGGTTACATATTTTTATTGCTAATTAGCTGTCCATACGGACAATACAAGTGCCTGCAGCCAATAGTAGCTTTGGAGGAGGGCAGTTTGGATTGCGGTCATGGCATAGATCTCCTCTGTCCTTGATTACTGCAGCACCAACCCTAATCAGGGGACTCAGTGACTACTTTTAGAAAAAGAAACTATTCCTGGAAGTTGTATCTCCCGATCTTCATGCATCTCCTGAATCATGCTTTATTTGGCCATTATCTTATACCATGATGGTATTCAAATACAAATTCATTCCATTTAGATGCTTCCGAGACAATTTGGGAAAATATGGCGCTCTCTCCTGTTCTATGTACAAAAGCCAACTGGACTGTTTTTTCAACACTGGCAATGAATCAGCATCGTCCACTGCACCTGAAGGAGCCGGTTAGCTTAGGGGGCACAGAGCAGCCCGGCTGGCACTCAGTTTTCTCTCCAATGACTTGCTGCCTCCTCCCAGCATCTGCCACCTGAAGCAACTGCTTCACTCTGCCTAATGTTAGGGCCGGCCCTACTCCTAAGGGTTACATTTTTGCAAGATACATGGGATAGAAAATGCACAATCTAAAAGTCAAATAAAATACAGTAGCTTAATCTGCAGTTTCCATCTAGTATTCCTGCTTCCAAATATGGGTTCAGCAAAGTCAAACGATTCTAATTAGCAGGAAATTTCAGTCTTTCCTTCCAGAAAATCCACAGATGTAAAAAATAATACCAATAATCTTTGATGTTTTGCAAAGTTACAAGAAATGGAAATGCTGATCTTATGGAAAACTGACATTACAGTAAACAACTTCGTTAAAGTCGACAACTTTGCCTGTGGAAAATTGGCAGAGTTATTGCTCTTCTTTTTACTGCTAATTTGCAATTAGCTGCCATTGTAGCCTAGGCCCATGTGGACATGGTATGTGTTCAGATTTTTAAGACCTCTGCTGAGAAGAACATTAAAGCTGTGTGATGTTACTCAGATGAATTTTAAGTCTCCTAGGGATTATGCATGGTAGTTGAAAGTACTGTTACTAAATATACACTGTAGAACTATGAAGACATACAACATGGCCCCCCGAAGTAGTGCCTGCAGGCACCACAGTAGCCACAGATATCTGTGTGGTTTTTAAAAATTAGTTTTATCTTGTATTCTTTTGGTGGATGGGTGACATGTTGGTAGCTGCGCCATTGGCACTTGGGTGAAATCAGGAGGAGGAAGAGAAGCAGAAAGGGAGCAGAAACAGTGTTCTGTGATGCAGAAGACATCTTTCATGTCACATTGGTCTGAGGGAGCCAAAGGCTGTTTGCTTGCCTGCAACTGACTAACAAGGTAAGAACTGGCTAGGAAGCTAATGCTGGCTCCCTCCTCCTCTCCCCTCCCCATTATTTATTACATTTATATCCCACCTTTTTTCCCTCCAACGAACCCAAGGCGTACATAATCCTCCTCCTCTCCATTTTATCCTAACAACAACCCTGTGAGGTGGGTTGGGCTGAGAGTCTGTGACTGGCCCAAAGTCACCTAGTGGGTTTCCATGGCAGAGTGGGGACTAGAACCCGGATCTCCCAACTTCCAGTCCAACACCTTAGCCACTACACCACACTGGCAGGTGGGCTTCACAGCACTTTGGGCTCATGTGTGGATCTTGAGGTAGATGAAGTAGAGAGGTATGAGGCATTTGCGGTAGTGTTGGGATTCCTTACAATGTGCTGTGTGGTGGAGCTCTGTAGCATATGGGGGCTGCAGAGCTTCATAGCATGGGTGAGGAGGGTGCCTGAGCCAGGAGGCTTTGAAGAGGGTAAGAAAAGAGAGATGACATACCTCCTTTCCTTGCTGGGAAATGTATCATTAAATAGAACACTAGCTAACTCCCACATTTTAGTTGCCTGCAATTTGGATTCAGAAAAGAATTATTCCCCCTCCCCAACCTGAAAATACAAATATAGCTTGGTCCCTAGGAATGCTATTAAAATAATTAGGAGAGATTGTGCTCCATATTACTATGAATACACTGGGTTAGGGATTTCTTGGTGGTGGCATCCTTATTGTGAAATTTCCTACCCAAGGAGATTTATCAGACTACATCTTGTCTTAATTATCATTGGTGGATTAGTTGGTGCATCTTTTTAAGCTTTTCCACAAATCTGAGGGATCCAATTTTTTATCTGGATTCTATGTCATTGTTATTATATATTCATATTATATTACATCATATATATTCATTATATTATCTATATTTATATATTATTATTAGTGCTTATGCAATATCTGCATAAAACATTCTGTTGTTAACAAGTAATTGAAATTGATTAATCCCTTTATAAATTAAGAAATAGATAAATATATGGGAAATACCAGAAATATAGCTAAGATTGTACCTTTTCAAAAAATTCATAAATGAATAAGTTGAAGGGGGTGGTCTGAAACCACACAATGCAGCAACCTTGCAGAAACTGTCCTGCATTGACCACAGTAGACTTAGAGCGCATAGCTAACCAAGAAACAAGGCAATGAAGCTAGCAAATACTCAAGCAAGACAATGAAGCTAGCAAATGTTCAAGCACATCGGTGCTCTCTGAGTGGTCAAAACAACAGGAAAAAGTCAAAGCACAGGCAAGCAGTCAGCTAAGGGGGATCAGGCTAAGGCAAGAGTGATTGAGAGAGCAGGTAGAGATCAATACACAGTTTGGCACACAGATACATTACACAGTCCAGAACCAGAGTCAAGAAGGAGCCCAAGGATCAATAGCATGGAACATTTATCACAGAGCAAGGTCCAGGAGGCAAGGTAGACGGTACAGGAGCTGAAAGAACGGGGTTGTTTCCAATACCAGCTAGGCAGACACTGGAGGCTTTTAACACCAAAGCCTGCTGCCCCACCCAGGGCTCAGCTGCAGTACATTAAAGCTCTCAGGTCAAAGCCCTGCCCCTGAGGAGTCACTTTCTCCTGAGGAGTCCTTCCTTGCATGCAAGCATTCCTTCTCAAGAGAGCCATACTGTCTGTCACTTGAAGCGATGATGTTCCTGGGGTAAGCTGCAAGAGCCCTGCTCTCTTGACCAGATACAAAATAGGGCAGGGCTCCTGTTGTGATGGAGAGGGGTTTTCATCTGGTGCTGCATGTATACAAGTGACACCTGCTGAAATTCCCTTTTCTATGCAACTGTTAAAGATACAGGAGTCCTGTCCTCCTTTCCATAAGGTCAGGCAACTCCTGGACCCCTCCATCATTTGAGATACCGCTTTACCTTAGTGAATTTGGATGCTTCCCTAAATATTTGAGAGGCGTGGCCTCTGTGCTGTGCTGGCATGGGAGAGGCCCGAAATAACATAACAACCCACAACTTAATTAAAAAGCAACTGCACATGCAGAGTCATCTTAAGTAGGTATCGTAGATATAGCTCCCTTACACTGAAACCTTATATCCCTGTCATTAACTTTGACTCCACTACAGTGGGATAGTATTGCACTTCTGATCTGATAACGCCAAGGATTAACCAGGCCCAAACTGGACTACACTACTTAATAATTACGCAAGGTGTGTAGTTTCAAAGCATGTGAAAATGGCATCAGTTTCAGGCTCAGACTTATAGCAGGGCCACAAAGGTGTGAGGAGAATGAGCAGGGAATCACAATGCACCTTTTCATGAAACATTGGAACACGAGAGCACACAAATGCAACTTACAGCCAGCCGCTTTTTAAAAAAAAAGCCGGGGGGGGGGGGGGGAGAAAGAAAGAATTTTTCATCTAGTACAAATTAGCCCGTTACACTAATTGCAATGGAAAATTGTGACAGCAAATAGCCAAAGCCCCTGTAGATAGGAGATTGTATAAATGCATGAGCACTGAGAGAAGTTTTTTACTAGCTGGGTTGGGCACAATGTGAATACCAATTCAAAATATCCTATAATCTTTTTCTTTACCCTCCCCGCCCCCCACCTCCCAATCTTGGAGCTGGATATCAGACTACAAACTCCCTTGTTTCCTGGATGCTTCCAACGATGATTGTGGTCATTGGCACAGACAGTGACTTCTGAATTAGGAAAATTATGAGTAACCCAGTCTGGCAGTGCTTATGTTTAGGAAACATTATGCTAACATAGCCCCTGGCATAAGAAGGCTGGTGCTTTAAAGTATTATAAAATAGAATTCTCCACCTTACCTTTAATCCTTATACCATCTATGGTTATTAGATTTTTTAGGATAGGGAGGCGCAATTCGTAGCCCTCCTGATGTCTTGTCAGCCCTAGACAGCGTAGCCAATGGTGAGGAGCTGACAGCCAAAACATTTGGAGGGCTCAAATTGCTCGTCCCTGATTTAGGATGATCTATGGAAAGAAGAACAGGCCTCCCATGCCTTTAATATTGTGTAGAAGAGGGCATTTCAGCAGGTGCTCGTTTCTATGCAGAGCTGAGAAAAGATGTTGACACCCCCTATTTACAGATCTATTAAGGGGTATAGGAGCCCTGGCTCTTTTGCAACTGGTTATGTTCGTTATAAAGATTTGAAAAAGGTTAACAATTTCCATGACAGTCATCATTTCTCCTGGGCGGCTATCTCTCCACAAGTAGATGAATAGTTGTGAGCTTTTTCAGTAGGGAAAGAGGTCAAAACAAATCATGCATGTATGACACAAGGCATTTTTATTATGCACATGCATTGTGGAATTCTGCTATTCATTTAAAAATTAATGCAGTGTTGTGGCTTGGGCAGAGCAGTGATACCACACTCCTGGAGAAAAGCAATAAGGGAGCTTTGTAACATACTATTTCAGTCCGATTCAAGCTATGTAGAACACAAACAAGCTTGATCATAGTTTTGTCCCATCCACTGAGTGGATGGGACAAAACCAGGCTATTTTGAGAGTAGGGCTTTTGATTGAGAGTAGGATAGGAATATTTTCTTGTATGTGATCTATGAGGTTTTTTCTATTTTTATTGCCTGCTGCTTGAAGAAAATTGCTATCTGCTTTTGATTATTTCAGGCTGCTGGCTGTCAGAGTTAATTTATTTGTCAATCAGTTCTGATGCTGCTGGGTGGTTACTGTGAAACTAATTATTCTCAGGAAGCTCAGGGGATTCCACACAGACATGTTTTTTTCAATGTCACTTTTTAAAAATAGAAGAAACATATAGAACAAGATTGAGCTGGGCCACACGCAGCATGGAAGACAAATGTGCCATGAATTCTTGACTGCTCTCTTTTTCGTTCTCTGGATTTTCTTAGGAAATATATTGAGTGTGGGTGTACTTGTAGGAGAAGTCCACATTTGAATCTAGGGCATCATTTCACTTTTGCTGTGTTTAAATCTCTCTAACCTAAAAACACGTCCAATGGTGATATTGTAGGGCTACAGATGTGTGTTGAGCACATATCTGCCTTTTGTAGCTTGCATATGCCAGTGTTTCCATTCTGTCATTCTATAGGACATGCCATGAACCATACAGGCACAGAGTCATGCAAGGTCAGATTAACACAACTATATGATCTGAGCAATGCAATCATAGTGCCAGGTCATAGTTCCAGGGCTCTTTGGACAGCTGGTGGGGCCCCGGGACTCTGGTGGGACCTACAGCTGATATCTCCTACAGATCCCCCTTTTCTGGCACTCCTGAGGGATGTCCATACATTACACTGAACATGCATTCACACTGTATGCATGCTTAGCCAAATAGCTGTGACAATCTGGCCCTCTTCAGAAGGCCAAGTTTTGCAAGAATGGAGGGCAACAGAGATATGTGTTTTGGCCCCACACCCAGGGCCAGAATCAAGGGTAGGCATATTTGTGCACCTTCAAAAGGTCCATGTGCCAGCAAGGACCCACTGACAAGAGCCCCCTGGAGTGGCTCCTCCTTTTCACCTTTGCAACTTTCTTGTTCACCTGCCTCTCACTCTGGTCCAGACATGGAGGTATTGAGATGGAGAAACAGTAGATGCCTCTGCCTACTTGCTCACTGGCTCTCTGCCTGTCAAACAAGCAAGAGGAGATAGAGAACGAGGAGCAATAGCGTCTGGTGACAATGGCAGTGAGGAGGTAGGCTCACTGAGGGAGGGGCCCACTGAAGGTGTCTTGCCCAAGGGCCCTCAGAAACCTGGAGCTGGCACTGCCCAAGCCCTCCATTTGCAATCTCCCCATGTTGACATGGAAGGTGCTGCAATGGTGCTGTAACTGTGTTTGGCTGAATATAGTTACAGAGCTCCATGCGATCAGGAATCCTGATAGCAATGTCGGGGTGAAGCTACCCAGTGCAGCCCTGTTCCCAGCTTGTGTGTTCACTTAAACAATAAATACAATGGGTGAATAGGGTTACCATTACATATACTGTTGTTTTTATACTGTTGTTTTTATGTTTCTGATGGTTTTTTAAATTTTGTATACTTTTTAATGTTTACCATTTTTAACTGTTGTAAACCGTCCAGATTGCTTCGGCTATGGGGCGATATATAAATGTAATAAATAAGTAAATAAATAACAAGTCAACAGATTCAGGCTGCACCTGCAATGAATGTAAATGAGTGAACACCCCTCTATGTGGGCCATGGCAGATTAGAAACACATTTACATTTCCTATAGCATCCCAAACTGCTCCTGACATAGCGTTGCACTGGGGCATCATGGGAAATTTAAATGGTGGCTCTGAGCCACTGCAACACTCATCAACACTGCTGTCCCACCCACCCACCACCAGTGCATGCTGCCAGGTGAGTTCGTCCACGTTCATGGGGAAGACATAGGAGGGCTCCTTTAAACCTGGAGCTGGCTCTCCATAGTACAAAAAGAGTTACCTGCCTTTTACAGGTATCCACATTTCCAGATTCCTGTGGTTCTTGTTTAGCACATAAGCACTGAATTGACTGCCAGGAACCTAACCTCTCAAGTTTGCTGCAGAGCCTTCATAATTACATTTACTCTGACATTTCATTGTGGAAATGCTCTTATTGCATCAAACTCGCACACAAGTTTTAATTCCAGGCATGGTAGTGTTTCTGCTTGGTTACGATATCAATATTGATCTATGTAATCAACAGTCTTTACATCTCTCTGAAAAAGGCCCTGCTGTCTCTAGTTGCTGTTTACTCTTCCATTGAGAAAAAGCTAGGAATGGATTCATTCAAAAGGAAAGGGTGACTCTCCTAGTTGCTGACAGATACCTTCTAAAATGATCATATGTGTTACTGCATGCACCGAGATCAATGTTCTCCCTAACTCACCCGTGAAGCCTTTAAAACCATTGAACTGGAATTATTAATCCTGCAGAGCAAATAAAACCCTGAGTGTTTCACCACTGCTTTGTAAAAGAGAGGAAACAGCTGTCATAACGTAGGAGCTAAGTATGTAAACCTCTTGCGTGCATTTAAGCAACAACGCTACACATACATCAAGTGAAGTTCACATTAAGGAGTGAAGGTGTTTTATGTCTATCTGACCTGCAAAGCCAAATTTATCAGCTGGATTTATCATTTATTCCAGCCTTCCCCCAATCTGGCACCTTCCAGGTGTGTTGGAGTACAACTCCCAACATTCCCTGTTGGCTGGCTGGGGATGATGGGTGTTGTACTCCTACACATGTGGAGGGCCCCAGATTGGGGGAAGGCTGGTTTATTCAATTTCCGACCTGCCCTGACCGTTAGGCCCAGGTCAAGTAACAATAGCTTAAAAAAAATAAAGACAACATAAAAGAGACTTGGTGTACACATTTCACATGCCCCAAGACACTATCAGGGATGTGTCAGAGTTTTTACTACCTGACCCAAACAATCTCCAGGAGCTTCTGATGCATTTCCACCATTACTCTAGCAGAGGCTTCGGGCTGATCTACACAGGATCTTATCTGCTCCTGCCCACTCCTGGTAGCGAGTTTTCTCTTCAGAGTTGTAAAACCTTGCTCTAATTGACATCCCATGTAATCCCTCCCCATTACATGTAGTGATTCCCCTGGTCCCATATCTTCTGGCACCTCAGGCACAGAATTAACCTGCCTTCTTTATGAAGCTGATTGGGACTTTCTGATCTTAACCAGAAAGGGCAACTGTACGCCTGCCAATAGATTATGTTCCCATGTTCTCTGCTTCTTTTCTTGCTCTCCAGCTCTTGCACTCATCTTGGCAGGTTCTACACTACTGCTTTGTAATGGTTTATAACAGTAGTGACAACTGTTTAGGCCCAGGGCACACTTCATATACAGTTTTCAAACCGTTTTCAAAGTGTTATATCCTGCTTGGTATAGATCTGGATTCTTTGAAATGGTCCCCCTGCTTTCTGACTTTGAAAGGCCTCTGGATTCCATTGCTGTTGTTCTTCCAATTAACATCTCAGTCCAGTGGGATTGGTCCTCCCCCTGGTCATAATCCTGCTTTTGGCTGACTAGACATCTGTACTTCACCTGTTGGATTAATTGGATCATCAGGTCCAGAGACTCAGGACTGCTTTTCGGTACACATTTTGTTCTGGGGTGTGTGAATTGTACTCAGATACATATATTTTATATAATATATGAATACTGTGTACTGTTCTGCAAAGTGTAAACACAGCACCCACATTTTTCAAATGCAGCTTTTCTCTTTAAAATACAAGCTAGCACATGTTGTTGCATTTCTGGTGTTCACAATGACAACCTGAAAAGTACAGGGATGGACTCGGACACATCTTAAGGCTGCATATCTGAGTGATCATAAAAGGCCATACTGTGGCAATAACAGGGGTCCCTTTTAAATCTCACATCACAATGGATGTGGACCATCTTTAAGTCAGTTTTGTCTGGCTTCTGCTGCAAATGAATCACCTTCATCCATCTCCAAGCTAGGGAAAGTTAGTGGGACCAGGCAGCTTGTAAACTAATTTAAAAGCAAATTTATCATCCCAATCTACAGCCTAGTTAAATTTAAGGATCAATGTTTAAAACTGATGCAGACGCCCAGGGCATGAATCAATGTCCTTTACCCTCTCTGTACGAGTTGTGAAGTCAAAGAGTGTCATCAGACAAGTGTTTTATGTTACTGCACACTCATGGATTTTCACGGGTCCCTCTCACAACACCGTGTGCCTCCTGTGCGCCTCCTGTTGGTTTCCCGCGCCTTCTGCCATTTTTCGTAGTAATATAGTCCAAACAAAATGCGACACTTTTGAATTATAATGAAATTGGTCGCCGTTTCCCAGTGTGCAGAGAAGTTTCACTATAAAATGCCCACTAAAGGGTGCTGCCCCACTACACTGAATGGGCCATGGGATTGCAGCTTGTTTTCCCTTTCTCTCCTGTGTGATTCGTCGCTACAGCAGATGAACAGCAGGAAGCAAGACTGATGGTAAGGAAATGTGATTTTCCCCCATCTGATGATACCCCCAGTTGGAGTGCTTGGATTTAGACTGACTGAGTTCAGGAGGAAAAGGTGCCTGGCCCCGTTTGACTGGGAGTGCAGGCAGAAGCTATAAGGAAAAAGAAAGTAAGAAAAAAACCAAGCATAAAGACAGAATTTTATTTACAGAGCAATCCTATGGACCCCAGTGTCTAGAGCACCAGAGGATGCTATCGCCTCCTCCAAGTCTGGGGACACAGCTCCAGCTTTGGAGGAGACCCGAGTGTAGATACTCCCCTTTCCCCCCAGCCTCTACCAGTCACCACAAAAAAACGCTGTGGTGGCTCCTCACCCAGAGAAGGAAGGAGGGAGGGTAAGGGCATGCAGGTGGGCTGGATAGAGAGGGGAGAAGAGAGGCCGAGGATCCACCAGGATCCGCTCAGGCCCCTCCCTTGGCAACGTGTGGTAGCTAGGTGGGCTCAGTGGAGAATGGTGAAGCTGTTAAAGCCTCTGCTATTCCTCCAGTGGGTACAGGACCCTCTCTGTCCTTTGGGATTGCGCTCTTTATTTCATGGATTTAGAACATTTTCTCCTAGGGCACAATAAGAGACACAAATTTAAAACAACGTTAACTAAAAAGATTAATAAAAGCAAGTTGGCAGAGCTATATTAAAAACCAAATCAGCCTTCCTGGAGAACACATATTAAAGCTGCAATCTTCTACACTGTAATCTTCTACATTGCAATCTTCTACACGAAGGGTTGGAAGCCTTTTTCAACCAGAGGCCTGGATTTCCACCTGGGAAACCTCTCAAGGGCTGCCTGCCAACAGTGGGTATAGCCACCGCCCAAAGTTGGCATGGCCACACACGCCCTTTCTCTCAGACACACATATACCCAGACACACCATGAATTCAAACACACGTTCATTCAGGGAGAGGCTTTGGAGGAGGAGGAGGAGGAGGAGGCCTCACAGTCTTAATCTGGCCTATACACGTTTACCTGGGAGTAAGCCTCATTAAACTAAATTGGGCTTACTTCTGAGTAAACGAAGGCACAGAGACCAAGGCTTTCTGTTCCATTGCTTTGCTTAAAGTCAAGGCCATCCACACCCACCAGACTCCAAAAACTGAATTTTGTTTAAATGGAGCGATTAACCTATCAAAAAATTATACATACACATACATACACTGATTTCAATGAGACCTCTGAGCATATTAATGTGTGCAAAACTACATGCTCATTTTGTATTGGCCCAGCCTATTTTGCTTAATGTAAAACCTAACATACTACAAAATATTCACCTTCCTTCTTAAACGTTGCTGTTATGTTTTGGTTGAAAACAAATTTCAGAAATGGGAAAAGGCCGTAGAGCAATTCCAGTAGCAATTTAACTGTCTGAGGTTGCATATATATTGTAAGCACATACTACCCTCTGGTGGCAGAGGAATGAAAATAAAATAAGCCATAATAGTCAGCTGATGCAGAATAATGCTGAACTAAAACAAAAATGTACTGCAGAGATTAACATATTCAACAAATAATGATGACTTATTTCTCAGCTGATTGGAAAGAAAATCTTGGCAGAAGAAAAAAATGTTAAAAACAGCTTGTGCAGTGCAATCCTATGTATGTTTATTAAAAAACAAGTGTCATTGTATTCATTGGGGCTTACACCAATGTGGCGTGCATAGGATTGCAGTCTAAATTAATGAACTGGGGTGCTCTTGAATTTAGTACCATCATGCTCAAGATCAGCTAACTTAATTGAATATGTTTTGATAAATTTGCTTTCAAAGACTTGGAATATTTCAAAATATATTGAGTCCATAAGTCACTTGTTATAGCATATATGTACACGCTGAAGGTCTTACGACTATGGGACAATTATGAAGTGTTGTGGGAAAAGAATTCAGTTAGATATTTCGATACAAAATATAAATATTCCTTTCTCTTTCATATGCAGATACTGTTGAGTCTTTAAATAGAGCAGCCACTCTTCCTTCAGTACTTAATAATTATATCATTTTTAATTAAATTGGCAACAAGCTGTAGAGAACACCTTCAGAATGTGAAAAATTATTTCATAAACTGTAACCCAGCATCCCCCAACATAGTGCCCTCCAGATGTTTTATACTACAACTCCCAGCATTCCATGCCACTTCAACTGATGAGGGTTGAAGTCCAAAACAACTGGAAGTCACCAGGTTGGGGAAGGCTGCTGTAAGGGCCTGCTTTTGTTCACTTTTAAAGATTTATTACATTTATATCCTACCTTTTCCCCCAAGGAACCCAAGTACATGATCCTCCTCCTTTCTGTTTCATCTTCACAACAACCCTGTGAGGTAGGTTAGGCTGAGGGTCAATGACTGGCCCAAAATCATCCAGTATGCTTCAGGCCTGAGTGTCAGGGCCAGCATCAAAGGTAGGCCTGGTAGGCCTGGTTGGGCACCACCCGAGGGCCCACACCCCAGCAGGGGCACATTTTATTTATTTATTTATTTATTACATTTCTATACCGCCCAATAGCCTGAGCTCTCTGGGCGGTTCACAAAAATTAAAACCATTCAAAGTATAAAACAACAGTATAAAACCATAATATAAAATACAATATTTTATACATAATATTATTGTATTTTATATTATGGTTTTATACTGTTGTATAAAACCCACTGAGCCCACTAGAGTTGCTCCTCCTCTTCAACCTGTTGGTTCACCTGCCTCTCACTCTGGTCCAGGCACCAGTGGTGGTGGTGGTGGTGGTGGTGTGCTGGTGGTGAGCAGCAGCAGATGCCTACTGGCTCGCTGCCTATCAAGCAAGTTGTAGCAATGAGGAGAAAGAGGTGGAGGTGGAACAACAGCAGCTGGTGACAAAGGTTGTGAGAACATAGATTCACTGAGGGAGGGCCCCCATTGAGGGTATCTTGCCCAAGGGCCATCAAAAACCTGGAGCCAGCACTGCCCATGCCATCCACTTGCAACCTCCCCAACCAGAACTCATTGTAGGGTTGCTTGGTGGTTTGTTAACCACCCCAGCTACCCACTCTAGATGGATTTAGATGTCACAATAATAATAATAATTATTATTTATTTATATAGCACCATCAATGTACATGGTGCTGTACAGAGTAAAACAGTAAATAGCAAGACCCTTAATTACGGAAACACAGGGTTGGTTAACAAGCTGCCATGGCTTATTAACCACCCTCCAGTCATCATCACTGCCGACTTCCCTTCTGAGAGGATGCTCTAGCCTGCCCTCTGAGTATCGAGGTCAAGAGTGCCTTCTATCAGCCCCAAAACTACATATTGCATAATGTACTTTATATAACAATGTAGGAAATACATTTTTCTTGCAGGCACAAAAAGATTCTATTCTAAAATCTCCCTCTTCTATATTATCTAACCCTGTTGACATCCCAAACACGTCACCATAAAGGGATAAGGATTTGCATTCCAATTGTAATACAATACATAGGAAACCCCTTGATTAAATGTGGCATTACACAAAGGTTTAAGCAAAACTGAACTATTCCTCTATTAAAAATATGAGAAATGCATTCACGTTATGTATTTTATAAGTAAAGCGTGTTAGTTTAGGAATATGTTTTAACCTCAAGAATCTTAATGACTAATTTTAACTAATTACTGTATTTTTATGTACGTTTCATATAAGAGTCCGCACCTGATAAATTAGTTTGGTCTAGCCCACCTCTGCCGCAGGAGTGTTCTGCACATACCAACATATGGAACTGCTTGCTATTTTAAGAACATTTCAACCTTAACAATTTTACCGACTATTTTAATTGGTGACTATTGTATTGTTATGTAAACTTATGTAATCTTTGTTCCTTGGTTTTGTGCTGCTATATAATCGGGACCTTAATTTTACACCAAGGACTCAGATGGTAAGATACTATGTGTTTTCAACATTATTTTACCGAGTGAAGGCTTGGACATTCAAGAAAAACAATTTGAGCAAAATTGAATCTTTTGAAATGTGGCTATACCGATGTATGTTGAAGATATCATGGACTGACCAAATAACAAATGAGGATGTACTACGTAGGGTAAACAAACAAACAGAATTGATAAATACCATCAAAAGAAGAAAACTGCAGTATCTTGGCCATATTATTTGAAGAGAAAACTACACCATACTCCAACTTATTATACAAGGAAAATTGAAGGAAAAAAATCAGTGGGAAGAAAACGAACATCACGGCTGAAGAACTTGAGGGAATGTTATAGCCGTACTTCTATACAATTATTTAGAGCAGCAGGGTCAAAAAGAAAAATAGCTGTAATGATAGCTAACCTCTGATAGGAGAAGCCACCCTAAGAAGAAGGTCTAATAACAAATGCAGTAAATGTTACTCATTCATTCTACTAAAAAGCTAGTGTTACTCCACCAATAACCAACCACAGACTGCACTCTCACACATTTGGGACTGGGGGTATGGCGCATTCAAGGTCAAAATGGTGTGGCTTCTGAACAAGACTGCATCCTAGCATCATTTTGAGAAATTGAAAATGGTATCCTTCTATCCTGGTTCACATTAGTACAGGAAAGATCTGCTTCATTGATAAAACTAGCTAGTTCCCAGATATCACTAAAGATAGGAAGGTTTTGCAATAATCCTACTTTCCAGTGTGCCCACATTCTCAAGGTTATAATATTGTATGTTTTTCAAGATGCACGAAGACGCAAGAACACGTCTCCAAGTTTATGATATGGAGAAATGGCTTGTCTATTCCAAGCTGGAACTGCTGAAATAAGTAGTTTGGGAGAGTTAAAACAGGAATCTTATGGCCAATAAAGAGATATGCAAAAAAATAAAAAAATGCTTTCAATGAAAAAACACACACCTCCAATTGAATATACAAGTTTTTATTGCAAGAAACATATAAAGTAGAAACTGCCAGAGCTATTTGATCCATTTACTGCTTGCTTAGCTAAGTGCTGTTTTGTTAAGAGCAAGTCTGTCAAATATATGAATATTTTACTCTACATCTTTTAACATTTCCGAGGCTGCTGAATAATGCACATTCTTTTGGGCAGTATTATCTTCTCCAGAGTGGGCTGTGGCTTTTGATGTGCTGCTTGTGAGGCTGCTGCTGGAAACTGATGCCCAAGCTGTAAGTTTAAGAGAGAGAGAGAAATAAGGAATCTTAATGGAAGAACATCCAACGACAAAACATCAGCATTAAATTCAACCTGGCAAAAGAGGACCTATTTGTACAGTGTCGCACTTTTTGAGCAGAAAGCAGCAACAGTTCCATTTAAAACCTTACAATTTAAAGTTCAAAGTCATTAAGAGAAATAGACCATGAAGAAAAAGCGGTGGTGGTAGAAGTGGGAGAATGAAGAAGCAAACAGATTGGAAAACAGAATTTTAATATTGAAAACAACAACCCAGAATTTTAATACTGAACAAAAAGACAAAACATAAACAAAATAAAGATGACTCCCACACGTGAACATTTTGTTCCTTTGAATAACATGGAGGGGGAAACAGCAGAAGAAGAACAAAGAAGACATGTGATGATATCTTTGTCTACCTCTTCTCCATTTGCTGGTTCTTCACTTTTGTGAACCCAGGTCCCAATAAGAGATATGAAAATGCCACTTCTCATACTGAGGGCAAGGTCAACAGGGCAGGGAGAAGGCTGCTACCTCCAGCATAGTATTGTGGTAGACAAAAAATAAGACAGTAGAGCCAGCAACAAGTGGCATGAATTCTGGCATTCATGCTTCCAAGGTGAGACATGCCATCCCCAAAGTCCTAGGATAGCCTCATCTTGGAAGACCGTATTCTGGCCTTTCAGGTGAACAAGAAACTATCTTCCCAAGTATCAAGATGGACAACCAAGCGGATTTTGTAAACTTGGTCCCGATGGCCCTTGTTGAGTTTACCACAACAGAATCCACCAACATAAAACTCACAATAGGTTTCTCCACATTTTGTCTTGTCTTGCAATTGACTAGTTCATGTCATCTCCCTTAAAAGTCATTTTCAGGTCATGCACAGGTGTCAGGGTCATAATAGTCAGTGGGCAATGGAGAAGGGAACAGACAGTTACATTCCAGACATCTCTCCAAATCATAGTGATGCAACTAGTCATGGGGGAATGCATTTTCCCAGCCAAAATATTGCTCTTTGAGTCTTTAGAAAGCATTAGATGCCCGAACTGAAGTTCTCCCTGAGGGAAGATGTCTGGATCCTGTGAAACACAGAGGGAGATAATAGTCTCAGGATGCAGAAAACAATTTTATTGATGGAAAACCATAAAATGGGCTGTACCACTTCAAACTGAAGGTGGTGGTGAGACATTTTTAATGGTCCTCTAGGTCAGAGGTAAGCAACTTGTGGGCCTCCAGATGTTTTGGCCTACAACTCCCATCGGTCCTACCGGCCAATGGTGAGGGACCACGAGAGTTTTAGACCAAAATATCTGGAAGGCCTAAAATAGCCCATTCCTGCTCTAAGTTAACTCACATAAATACCTTGCTACCAGGAGAAAGCTGCAAAGCCGACAAAGAGCTGTGTTACAACCTTCCATGCCAGTTTCTTTAAAAGTAACATCCCACTCTGCCAAGAGGAGCATTTAAAATGGTAACACCCAACAGCAATCTGAAGTGGTACATTCTCAGTTACCTCATGACTTTGTTACCTCATTCTGCTGCATGTGTAGATGAATGTCCAATTTCATTGTGGAGGAGGGCAACCAGGAGAAGGCGGAGAGAATTTCTGCCCTCCCAGAACACACTTATGACTCATGCCTTAAGGCCAGGGCCTCACACAGGCTAACATTTAACTACCAGCATCTCCATGGAATCCAAGCCATTTGATTTACCCTATTACTAGAGGGATAACTTGTGCCACTGGCCAATCCTGCAGCCGTAACACCTGCTGCCAAAGCATCAGTTGTTCTAAACTGTTGCTCATTCTGGAAGCCAAATTCTTCTTCCTGTCCCTCTGGGACTTCAATGAATACAAGGCAGCCAGAAAGAGAGACAGGGAAGGAGAGAGCTGGAAAAGAGAAGGAGGGCAGCAGTATGAGCTGATCAAAGTAAAAAGCCAAATTAATCCCTGTCGCAACTTCTTAAGGCTTCCAATGGCCACACACTAGGATTTCTTTGATTTATTCATATTGAGCAAGGCGGAAACTTCCTGCAGAAGTCTAAGCGTACAGCACAGCTTGAGCAGCACCAGAATTATTACAAGTCTTGTCCCAACACGTTCTCTGCATCTGATGAAACAGCATTCCACTGATTTTCAGGCGGGGAAAGCCATAAGTGTCAGGCCTTTCCCCAGGTGCAGAACACAGGTAGGAGGAGCAATCCTTGATTCACTCCCCTTCCCACCCCCCATTCTTTCAATACTTATTCAAGATCTAACTCTGACCCAGTTTGTGCAATCAAATGGCTTGTTAATCATGGGTTGTTTCTGACCATGCAGAGAACAAGTCAGTGTGCTGGTTCCTGACTATTTGCCTGATCCACTTTCAATTAACAATGTAAGAACAGGGCATTCCAGGGTTGTTCTGTGATGTGCGAACCTGGAAGCTCTGGGTTGTTTAGGGATAAAACAACCCAGAGTAGCCAATACTTTGTTGTTGGGCTAACTCTGGCATGTTTAACCCCTAAACCACCCAGAGTTTCTGGGTTTGCACATCGTGAAACAACCCAGGAACAGGGCATTTTTGGTTTGTTAATTTAAATTAGAAGTGACAATCCCTACCATGTGTCTCTGTCAATTCCTGGGTTAAACAACCCAGGAATTGCCTGGAATCAGGTCAAAGGCCAATAGGTTTGTGGCATAATTTGCGACAATTCTATGAAAAGCCATGATTTTCCAGCATTCCAGATTATATGGAAAGCCCTCACTGATACAGGAAGCTCTTCATAAAGTTGCCCCCCATGTGTAGAGGGAGACAATGGAGGGGGTGGGGCAAGCATGCTCCCCCTCTTGTGTTTACTGCCATCATTTTCCTAATGATTGAATATAGCTATTGAGTTATGATAGACTATACATCTTGCATTTCATGGCATTGGGACCCACTGTCTACCTCCCTTTTATACCTACATGTATTATTTTTCTGCCAATTCATACATCGGATGAAGCAGGCTACAGTCCACTAAAAGCTTATGCCACAATAGATCTGTAAGGCTTCAGGGTGCCACAGAATTCTTCATTTTTCTTGTCACAACAGATTAACATGTCCAGCTCTCTGAAAACTGTTAGCATTCAGGTACTTACTTTCTCTAGCGTATCTGCTAGCAAGATGCTCATGCTTTGCGTCTTTACAATATTAACAGAGCTATGAAGCAGAAAGAAAGAAAAAAGTTAACCAGGACTTTGGTCTACCTAAAACCTAAAAACGTTGTTTAATAAATCACTCGCCCCTCCCAGCCTCACCTAGAAGACAGCTTTTGCTCTGCTTAATAAGCCAGTTTAGAGTTAAAGTAGCTATGACATTAAGTGACTGGCCCTTGTGTGCTTGGTTTTTATTGACTAAATAGCAGCTGAAGGGACCCAATGTGCATTGGGACCATGGTGGGAGCAAAGAGTTAAATCCCCTCTACCCCATGCCAAGGTCCTGATCCAAATTCCTCCTTTGAGGCTGATCTTTAGCAAACCAAAACGAAGCATACATGATCCAATCACATACATAATGTTAGTTTGGCCCTCATTCAGTCGTTGATAGCTAGTTTTTCATAGATCACTGTGCATTCTTTGGACTTTTGATTCAAAGGTGCACATGTCATGGGAAAAGCTAGATAACAAATTCCCCCACTCACTGTTGGGGGAGGGATGGGACAAAAGCTGGGAAACCACCAAATGATCAGTGGTTAGGGGGAGAGGGTGAAGCCATCTGGGGAACTTCAGAGGGCCAGACTGGGACCTCAGGAGGGCTGGATTTGGCCCCTAGACCTGAGATTGCCCACCCCTGCTCTAAGGTGCAGTTGACTGAAGCTCTTGAGCATATGATCACAACAGGACTGAAATTATCACATAATCACAGGACAACAGACAGTGATTGGGTTCAGACAACACAATAACTCACGTTTCAACAACAACCCATGATAGAATGGCAACCCACACTCAGCCCTTGCGTGTGGGTTATTGTATTGTCTGAACCCAGTCAATATAAACAGGCCTTTTCTTCTTTTTTTTGCTGAAAAATGCTTTGAAACCTGAAGACAAAGCTACAATTGAACTACTAACGCATCTTAAAATAGTTTCCCCATTTTAATTGTCACTGCCTACTAGGAGCAAATAGTTTTACAAGCCTTTTGTTTGCTACTTTCGCGCAGAGGAAGTGAATGGTCTCAGCTCAGCCCAGCCCAGTTCCAGGAATAGTGTTTGTAAGGTGAAAGGAAGACCACAATGGTTATTTTTGTGAGTGAGGTTTTGCCATAAATAATAACCATTTGTCTTGGATGAAAATAAGAGGATTTTTTTTCAGTTACATCATGGGCATCTGCTTAGACTGCCAAAGAATTTTTACAACACTACTTTCCAGCTTTCCTGACACCTCCTTTCAAGTAAGTGCCACACATGCACTATGCGCTTTGCCTCAAGTAGCATATAAGCCATTTCCACTTCACCACATTGCAGGGATAATTATGACTTATTTGCATCTCAAGCCTATACATGTCTACTCAGAAGTAAGCCTCATCAAGTTCAATGCGACTTACTCCCAGGTAGGCATATACAGGAATGAAACCCTTTTTGAGAGAGGGAGAATGCAGAGCTAGAGAGCTAATGTGGTGTATGTTTTGAGGGTCAACTGGATCTGGGCAGAACTAGTTTCGAATCCTTACTTAGCCACAAAGCTCACTGTGTGGCCTCAGGTCAGTCACTGTTTGGTCTGGCCTATCTTACAGTATCGTTGTGAGGATAAAAGGGGTGTGTGAACTATTAATGCTGCCTTGGGCTCATTGGGGGGAAGGTGAGACATACATGAAATAAATAAAATAAATAAGAAGAAAAGAGACCAAAGTATTTTCTACTGGTCCTGAAATTTTAAGCAATGGCAGTAAAAATCTTTACCCTGATGCTCTAAGATTCAGCTATTTGCTGAATCACTGTGATGTCATGGAAAATGTGTGAACATTCTAACGAAAGAATGAGACCGGTCAGGAGAGAACATTCACAGTCCAGCCTTTTGAGAAAGTGAGGTAAAAAATATTGGGAAACTGACTGTGACAATATAGCATTTTAAACCTCCTTATGCCTATATCCACTTGCTTGACAGCTGCAGAGTCATCCCAAGAAATGAAATGCGAGCATGCCTTTTGATTTTTTTTAATTTAAAAAATCATATGCATGAAGTTCTAGTGCTGAGAGTATTCTATTTCATTGTCCTCCTGCTTTTTATATTACCTTCGTTAATTTCCTGCATTAGTACCATTGCCAACTTTATCATTCACAACTTAGACACCTCCTCTTTTCCCCACAAAGCTCAACTCATTCACCATTGAATAATAACACAATGTGGCAAGCCTCAACAGGACAAGTACCTTGTTTTCTCTTTCCCAGGGGTTTTGGAACTTCTTTCAACCGGTGCATTTTCTAGCTTCTTGGCAACTCTCATACCTCCAGCTTTAACTGTAGAGGAATGTAGCGAGACCATGTGTGAGTGGCACATTTCCCCAAGTGATGGGTCTATTTTAAGTTATGCAAGAAAAACATTGCCAACTATACATCCAGAAATACTGATAAGAAATGGAGTTTAATTAGTCGCTTACTCCAGAGCATGCACACTCCATTCAATACATACATATAATACATTATCTAGAACAGTGGTGGGCAGAAAGCAGATCTCCATATTTTTGAATTTCAGGTCTCAGCAATTCTGACCATTGGCCATGCAGCCAGGGACTTCTGGGAGTTGAAGTCCAAAACCTCTGTCTACCACAAATGTGGTGCCTTCAATTGTAAATGGTGAAAATGCTTAAGTGGCTACGTTTTTCCTCCAATAAAATTCAAAAATGGAGCCTTGCTCCTCTCCTGAACTCCATTACCATCTTTGATGTACAGTATCTAGAGGGCAATTAAGTTAGCCCTAACACAAGCTAATTCCACAGAAAAAGTGACATTAAAATATAGCTAATACTGTGATGATGACAGAGTTGCACACCGTCTGTTTTCACAGCACCTAGCTTTCGACAGAGTATGTATGGATGCTACATCTAGAATATTGGAAGCCACCATATACTGAGTCAAGCAATCCATATAGCACAGTATGAATTAGACTCTAGCAGTAGCAACTCTCTAGCACTTTCTTTCTAGCTCTACCTGGAAATACTAAAGATTGAACCTGGAACCTTCTGCATTAAACTTCAGCCCTGGTGTACATAAATTCATAGGCTACAGCTATTAACATTATCCCTTTGATTTGATGAAGAGGGCATTCATGCATTTATATGTATTGCCATTTAGTTAGTGCAGCTCTGGATATTGCCCTCTCACACACAGAGCCATGTGAAAGCAGCTTCCTTGTGGGGCTATCCTACTGTAGCCACCTGGCAGGACCTTTCCTAGGTGGGAAGGACTCATACAGTTGTGACATTCACACAGATATCTGTGGTGTTATCCCCGCATTTGCAGCATGTATCTCCCACACAGCTTGGTGATGAGTGTCTTGGCCATGCAGAGTAAGTTCAAACAAATTTACTCGAGTTACTCTGAAAACTTAAGCCTACACTTGAAAAACAGATAATAATCCAAAATATAGTGATTTAACTTTCGTTTTACTGATTTATCACAGCTTGTTCTTTTTTGTGATTTTGCCACCACAGTTTTACATTTCTTTGCAACTAGAACAGATGGGCATATTAAAACACACACACAAAACTTAGTAACATGGAGCACTTTACAGTTCCAACAATAATTTTGTGATCTAGATGAAGCCTCCAACTTGTCATCTCCTGCTTTCTGAGATATGAGCACACAACATGACAAATGTTATTGGATTTATTAACCCAAGATACTGCAGAATACTACAGTGGTTACTTCTTGTGTGTTGGTTAGGATGCATTTCTATCGAGTAACAATTATGTTCTGTTAACATGCCTGTCAATCACAAAACCAATTACCACCAGTTTAAAATCACCACAACAAAGGTTTCAGTGTTTAGCAATGCCAAACAAATTCATCTCTAAAAGCATGTAGAAATATTTCAGATCCACTGTATTTGGACAATGGATATTGGCAGAAAGATATTGCTAGATTTTTTTAAAACTAGCAGATTAAGAGGAGCAACAGAACTTGAAAAGGTTTTAAACCAGGAAAGTAGTTCAAATATGCACAGTAAGCATGCAAGAACTTCACTCATGTACAATGATCATAACAGGAAATTGGTTATGTACAGTTCTAATAGGATTTTTTTTTTAAAAAAAAGAATGAACAGGGTTGCTTATACAATGTAATGATAGTACCTGGTGCACTGTGGAATAACAGATGCAAAAAAAAAAAAAACCCCACCACAGGGTTTTTGTCAAAGGAGGAAAGGGGGAGAGGCAGGGGTAATGGGATGAGCTTCTTTTTAGTAGGTGAGAACTAGGGGGTTAAATGAAAGGGTTTACAGAAAATGGGAGAAAAGGAATGCAAGCTCTGTATACTTGGTGCCTATGCTTCTGTCTTTTGGACATTTTATTTGTCTAGGTTTTCAATTAAGTATTTTAAGGTGTTTTATTGGAATCTTATCCAGATTTATGTTTTCAGCTGCTGCGATGTTCTAGTATTAAATGTAATTTATTTTATTATGTACTATATTTTTCTAAGTCACCTAGAACATTTTTGTGGAAAGGCTGGGTATAATTTTATTAAACAAGTAAAATACCTTGTCTTCTGGAGTGGTGCTCCAGTCATAAGAGACAGTTAAAGGAGGTATAATGTGGAATTCATGAGGCGTTCAGGTGAAATTCTACTTTATTTATTACATTTCTATACCACCCAATAGCTAAAGGTCTCTGGGTGGTTCACAACAATTAAATACATAAAATACAGGATGATAAAATGCAATACAAAGTTTAAAACTAAAGTATAAAAAAATAAAAACAACTAATTTGAATCTAGCAGTGGTGCAAGATTTAAGATAAAATATCAGATTTAAAACAAACTGAAAAACTAAAATACCTAAGAAAATAAAAACCTCTTCACCTGGTGCTGTAAAGAACACAGTGTAAAGTGCAAGATGAGTTTAACAATGACAATACTTGCTTTATTTTGAAGGGGTGGGTGTGTCTTGTTAGACAAAGCTGCAGTTTGCACAACCTTTGATCAATTAATGGTGCAATTAGTCAACTATTTATATTTGTTTATATCATTTTTATTCCAGCCTTCCTCCAAGGTGGTAAGGACAGCTCACTCAGCCACTGTATGTTATGTTAAGGCTAAAATGTAGTGATGGGTCCATATTTCATAGCCTGAGTGGGTATTTAACCTACAGTCCCTTTTAAAATACTCCAGCACCACTTAATTGGTGGGAGACTGAGAATAAGTAAGTTTGCCTTCCCCAACCTGGTGGCCTCCAGATGTTGTTTGGACTATATTTTTCATCATCCCTGATCAATGGCTGTGCTGGCTAGGCCTGAAGGGAGCCGTAGTACAAAACACCCAAAGGGAACCCATTTGGGGGAAGCTTGTAGTGATAGGATCTTGATCCTTAGTCAGAGGAAATCCTGTGTTTGCACATGATGGCTGGACAACTCAGCTTCAGGTCTCCATTCACAATATTTTGCTCAGTGACCTTCATTGTCAACGCCCCATTAAGGAGGATGCTATCGTTACCACTGAGCTAACCCCACACAGGTTTACGATTATCTAACCACTAAGCCAACCACACAGAAGCTCAGCAAAGCCCAAACGCCAGTGGCATGTGGGCTTTGGCTATTGTGTCCAACCACTAACCAGGTCTAACCCAAAACCAGCCTTACAATGCTAACTACAAACAGGTTAACAACTTTTGAAGCCAGAAGTTTCTCTTCTTCCAGGAGTTAAGCAAGACCCTTTTTTTTTTGGCATAAACAAGGTTCATACAAGCCCTGTTACAGCAGTGTTCTTGGGGAGCTTCCAAATGGGAGGACCCCTAGAGATGCGGAATTGCCTGTCAAAAGCATCACAGGAGAACATCTATAGTAAACAACAGCTGTGTGTGTGTGTATATATATATATATATTCTACTACTAGGGGTGCAGATACAGAATTTGAGTTCAACCTTCCCTCCCCACACGCTGCAGTCCAAATAAAACATAGAAAGGCAGTGCCAATCTAAACGCTAGGCACGCTATTTTTATTTACTCTCCAGCAAACACGTGCAGACAGGGACTGTGGCGCTTGGGGGAAAAGAGGCTTTAAAGCTATCGCCCCAACCCATTTTCTTCGTGAAAAAGAAAAAAAAAAGGGGGGGGGGTAACTCGTCTCCATTGGAATCAATGCTTAATGTTTCATTCGGCCCTGTGTGAGAACAACACACTGACGTAGTTTCTAATGACGCACTTAGCCTCACGTGTCGTTTGGCCCTCATACACATAAGCGAAGCAGGGGAGGGATCAAAACTACTACTAAAAGGAGACAGGATATAACAACGAGACACGGGCTGAGTTCGGACGACGCGCTAATCCCATTCTGTCCGATTAGCGCGTCGTCCGAACTCAGTCACCGTGGGCAGCGAGCAACGAAGTCCCCCTACGGCACTTTGCTTGGGACCAGAGACTCAATGCGGGAGCGGAGGAGGAAACACCGCGGTCCGCGGCCCTCCGTTTACAGCCACCACTCTTATTTCCCCCACCCCTGGGGTGCTTGTTCCTGCAGAAGTTTTACCCATGAGGTTCTGGCGAAGTGCCAGTCATGTGGCAATGCAAAGCCTAGGCATGAATAAGGCCGATGCAACAACTCAGCGCCGTGTCCTCTCTTTCCGAGCCCCTGGATAAATAAAAGCCGTCTGCTTCTAATCGAGGGGCTGCGTGTCTTCTGAAAGAGGGCGGAATTTTGCACGGAAATGCTGCAGTCACACCACCCCACCCCCTCGGCCAGGCTTCCCTTCTAGCCTCCCTCTTACCTGCTGGGGGGCGCCCCACTTTCAGCGGGGAGAGCGGCTCGAGCAACTCGGGGTTTGCCATAACAACTATGCCAAAAAAGAGCGAGCGAGCGCGAATTGGAGAAAAAATGGTCCCACGGCTATCGAGTCCTACTATCTTGCAGCCGCGGCTGTTTTGCTCCTTTATTGGGAGGAGAGTGAGGCAGAGGGGCGGTGCTCCCCATAGAAAGGGGCGGGGAAGGGCTAGAAGAAGTTTAAAAAAACTTTAGGGTTTGCTTTTTTTAAAGGAGGGATTAATTGTCTCCCAGAACTCCCAAAAATGTTTTTGGCAGTGCAAGCCTACACAGGTCTCCTCAGAAGAAAGTCTCGTTGAGCTGGATTAGAACAAAAACCAGGAACGACCAGGAACCTAGCCATTTTCATAATCTACACAAATATTTATTTATTAATTGTAGCTTTATACGGTCTAATAGTTGAAACTCTCTGAGTGGGTTCACCACAAATTAAAAGCAATATACCGGTAATACTATACAATCAACTACACAATAAGAGGTTAACGCTATAGCATAAGATAAAAAATACCCTCCCAAAAGTTGTAGTACAAAGTTTTAAAATACAGCAAGAGGTTTTAAACATTCTATTATTTGTGTTTTCTAAAGGAAGTGGGAAACCACCAGCAGAAGAAAGTATGAGATTCTGGAATCAGGAATGAGATCCCGAGGTGGGGGGTGCACTTCTATGTTAATTTTGATTATGTATTTAGATAAGATTATGTATTTAACTTTTCAATATTATGTAGTATGTTGTTGTTGTTTTTCTTTATGAAAGGATGTAATGTGTATGTTTAAGTATTGTAGAAAAATAAAATTATATTAAAAAAATAAACATTCTGTTTAAAACCTTTCAAACCTACTGCATTCTGCAGTAAGATTTTTCAATCCTAGTGTGTTGATCTGGACTCGTACATTTTTTCTTACCCAAAACGGAGGAGCCCTGTTGGCTGCTTCCATTGAACTATTCCAAAGTAGGCCTACAACCACAGATTGTATACCATGTGATCACAAGGCTTGATAACAATGCCTGGTAATTCTATAGAATTACATTTTCAATACTTTATGATAAAGCTGTGCAAGAGCTCCATCAGACAAGCATTTTATTGCATGCTTGTTACTGGGCACTCATGGTTTTTTGCAGGTCCCTGTCACAACATCATCTGTGTCTGCACGCCTCCTGCCCCTTCTTGCCTTCTTCAGGCCACAAAAAAACACCCGAATAACTCCGACTTATTTTAAAAGATGGAAGTTGCTGCTATTTCTTGCTGTGTGCAGGAGAAGCAGCGCGACCAAAACAGTCCACTATATGGGCCACGCACAGGTTGTTTACTTCCTCTTTCAGAAGAGGAAGTAATGAGGGACAAACGGGTAAGCAAATGCGATTTTGCCACATGTGATGACGCTCCAAATCTTGGCTTTGTAGGCTTTACCACTGTGCCAAAGCAGACTTTCTTTCTGCATCAGATTCATGTCTGGTTGTGTCATGTGAAAAATCCATAAATTCCAAACAAGATCAAGTCACTGATTTTGCCCAAGAAAATCACCTTGTCATTGCCCTCAATCATCACCTTGCCCTATGCTTAATAGAACTTATATGTTGAATTTGAACAATTTAGAAGGTGAACACACATTGCAGGTTGTGACAGGATTTGGCTAATTGAAAACCAACTTTTTGACATGTGAACGGATTGCAAAAGGTTTAAAATAGAACAGTTAGGATATGATGAAGGCGTAGTGTGCTTGGTGTTAATCTTGCCTCAAAGCTGGAGCTTGAACTGGGACCCAGCCATTGTACGCAGGTTCTGGTTTGTTCCCTTGTCTTGCAATAGTCCTTTAGCTTCGGTTGCTATCCTGCCTGTTGTGATGTCCTAATTAAAGCCCTGTGACCATTAAGATGTCCTAGAGCAGTGGTTCTCAACCTGGGGCGCTCCAGATGTGTTGGACTGCATCTCCCAGAATGCCCCAGCCGGCTGGGGCATTCTGGGAGATGCAGTCCAACACATCTGGAGCGCCCCAGGTTGAGAAAGGCTGTCCTAGAGTGTCATCACACTGGGGGGGGGGGGGATCGTGTTTCCTTAACTTCGCTTCTCTGCCTCTGTGTTTTGATCCTGCTGCTTCTCCTGGGGTGGTTTTTTGTGGAGTGAAGAAGGCTAGAAGGGGCGGGAGGCATGTGAGATGCAGACAACATTGTGAGAGGAACCCGCGAAAATCCATGAGTGCCCAGCAATGAGTGTGCAATAAAACGCTCATCTGATGATGCCTGTACAGTATTAACTTGCTGTTTGCAAATCCTATAAAAGAGATACATTTTCATTGCCCCTGTCTTTATGGCGGCGCTTTGGCACCGCGAGGTTGCGTTCCTTCCCAGCATCTGCATGGGAAGGAAGGCAAGTGTGAATTTTCCAGCCCCGCGCCTCTGGAGAAGTAAAAAAATAAAATAAAATGCGGGGGAGGAACGGGGCTGTTCCCCAACTTTTTAATTTTATAATCTGTATCTGTGGAGCCCCACAAACACAAATAATAAAAATAAAAATGGGGGAAGGAACAAAGCAGCCAGAAGAGGACATGAGAGGGACTGGGCGACTTTTTGGGAGCGGTGTTTCCAGGGTTTGCCCCCTGATGGCTTCGCAATGGCAGCTGCGTCATATAGATGATGTGCTGCTACCACAAAACAACCCTAGGGCAAACCCTTCGTGTAGATGTTCCCTTGGTCAGGACCCAGCAATCTAGATTAACTGTGGCTGCCTATTTCTTTGATAGCTGATTGCTTTGTCTCATAAAATGCATGCTTCTTTCTTTGGTCTTAGTTTTTAATGAAACAATTTCCTTTCATTCTTTCCCCCCCCTTAAGGTATTTTTCTCATAAAAGTTCTCCTGAACCTGTGTGCAATTCTTTTCATGTATTACATTTAATACTGGGAGAAGGAAGCCAGTTATGTAATTCTCTCCCTGCCTCCCCCTTCAAAACAAGCAAAGCAACAATATGGAACCTCACATAGATCTAAATGTAAGCTGACATGACCAACTCAGGCACAACCACTACCACTCATCCGCTCCCCCACTGTTGACATTGTAATGAGATGGGGGAGTGGGTCAAGGGAACTTTTCATGCTGATGGGGATGATGGGAGTTGTAATTCAACACATCAGAAAGGTGCCAGGTTAGGGGAGACTATCTTATAGCTTAGTGACTCTGATTGTAAAAGATTCAAGATTAGTGGGAGGCTAAAACTAGTTGAACAAGTTTATCCTGGTAGATCCCCACTGTAGTAGGTCAATGGCTCTTAATGACTGGCAAATCTCTTCCCCCACTTTCTTCCCCCTCTCCTAAGGAATGTGCTAATTCAGTCTGTGTAAAAATGAGAGCAGCTTTTGATAGCGGAAGGTAGGATCAGACGGACTCAAACAAGATTAGGCTGGAGAGTCAGAGAGCATAGCTGGAGCTCTGGAGGCCTCTTTAGGGTGCAAGAGCCCCACCTCACCCCATGAAACTTAATGGTGAGCGAAAAAAATAACCAAAATGCAAGAAGGGGAGGAATCCAAAATCCAGAGTTAGGACCAAACGAAGTGCCACAAAAGAATGTGCAAGTGTAACCTCTATGAATTGGCTAGTTTAGTCTGTTAGAGAGCAATCCTCTGGTTCCCGGAGAGCATCCCATAGACCACAGAATTCTTCAGAGTCCATCCTCCAAGGCTGTACACAGTGCTACATCTTCGGGAGGGGGACTCCTGAATCCAATCCCTCTCCCTGCCCCTTCACAGCTGCCACCGAAACAACCGTGTCAGCTGCTTTCCAAGGCCTCAAAAGCAGCCTTGGAAGACCTTGTGGAAAGGGGCCTTCTGGTGGGCGGCCAGGGTGGGGAGCAGAGCAGAGAAGCCAGGATACGATGTAGCCCCAGGCCTGGCAGCATGACTACTCTAAACACCCTCAGAGACCTGCTTAGAGGAAAAAGGGAAAGGAAAAAAGGAGGATGGAAAGGCAAAGATCACCTCCATTGCTCTTTCTACCCTGCTGGCAGTAGACCCACAGGGCGTTGGATACATGAAAACCTCCGAGATTGCAGGCTTTCAGCTAATGAGGGTGCAACCCATAGAATTATGCTCCTCACTCAGTGGAGAGCTAAGAGGATAAAGAGTCAATTTGTTCTGCTGGGGAGCTGGATCCTGGAGAACCTGATTAATAATTTTGAGCTCTTATCACTTTATATAAAGGCCAAGACGTTAACATTACAATTTATAAGCTGCCATTTGTGATTGTCCTGTGGTTTAAATAAGAGTAGCTGAAGTGCCCAGCATCTTGTGGAAACACAGAAACATCGAGATGGGCCAACCGCAAAATTGCAAACAAGAATTCAATATTTCTGTTTAGACTCAGAAGGACTATTCGTTGCATTTATTTATATAGAGACAATTGCTGTTTGGTTTTGCATGACTGTGATTCTTACTGAAGATCTTTTTGCTCACTTTATATCTTTGCAAGTTTTATTCTAATTAAGCCCCATAGAACCCAGGGAGGCAGAGGTAATAACAAGCTTTCAAGTTCTCCAGAACTCTTCATCAGATTAGGTGGTATAAGATACCACCTAGCCTGATGAAGCGTTCTGGAGAACCTGAATGCTTGCACAATTTTTTGTGGCATTTTGGTTGGTCCCAATAAAGGTATTGCCCAACAGTGGATGTTGGAATACCCATCCCTGCCCTTCCCCTGAGGTTTTAAAGATGTTTTATTCATTGGCTAATGAAGTTATCTGCACGTGTATGTGTGGTTTTATTTATTTAATAGGGAGCAGTGTTCAGTTGGTCTTAACACTGTGAACACACGCCTATGCTCCACATCTATATGTATGTTAAATATATCTTATGTGATCAAAACACCATATGCCTCTAGTGATTTCATTCCAAGGTAAAGCAAAACTCGGGGTAATTCTTTCATCCCTGGAGTTCTCACCACTTGGAGATTTCTGGTGCGAAGGCGGGCGTAGCAATGTGTATTGGGGCTATTCCCTGTTTTCTAGTACTTTTCCTTGGTAAATGACTGTGCTTCCCTTTGGAGTGGTTTGGGGATGTTTTAAAAGCATTTTGTTAGATTGCACTTACAGGGCTCCATCAACAACTACCTGTCCAGATAGTAATCATTGCTGACTGTGTTTGAGTGGCAGATGATTCTAGAGAAAGTACAACAAGAGATGTTATGAGATGAAACATGCTTAAAAGGTAAAAACCCTTATGCAACACAATGATGTGTTTATTCAGAAATAAGTCCTGCTATGTTCAGTGGAGACTATTCCCAGGTAAATATGCATGGGACTGCAGTTTTAATTGCACATATACCTAATTATTGTTGTGTGTCTTTCCCCTGCCGCCCCACTATTAAAGGACATATGATCCCCCTATTCACATATACATTAATGTGTGTATTTCATGGATAATGGCAAAGCAGGATGCAACGTGCCTCATTCCACCTCAGGGATCAAGATCACCTACATCTGCCTGGGACCTGTCTCACCTAAGCATATTAGAGGTAATGTGTAAATGGTGCATTAAGGAATGTGTAAATAGGGTTTAGGATCCTGTTGAATAAATAATAGCTGACAGTTACTACAATCCCTTTATAGTCAGGGAATAAATACGTAATATTCATGTTGAAACTCTCCCCGCCCTTTATAATTGCTCTTCTAATTAGAAGACATCATTTTACAGTTACTGATGCCCTGGCCTTCTGCCAATTTTGCAAATAAAGGGCTAGTTGAGAGATTGTTTTAGGATTATCCAGTAATTCCTGTTTTAGGACGAGTCTAATGGATTTAGCCCAACAAGAAGATGGATTTAGCCTAACAATCTCAACTTACATAATATTTTGTCATGTCAATATCTGTTCTGTGAGCATCATGAGGTGTTGCCAGTTTTGTCTACATTCCACAAAGTTATACAGTGGCAGGCATTAAGCACCACATCAACGCAGTAAAAGACAAAATAGGCTGGTGTGTCTTTGAGAGTGAGAAAGTGAGCAGTTCTGTCTCAAATTCTCTCTCTTCCCCTCTGATTGTACATGGTAGGGGATCATTATTTAAAATATAGACCTACTAAGTTATAGTCTTATGCTAGGGTTCTGATCTGGATTGGGCCCCCTCTGCCTACTCTAGAATAAAAATGGGGGAGAGAAGTAATCACAACCACTAGACACACATTTAAAGTGTAATCTGTACAGCACCATGTACATTGATGGTGCTATATAAATAAATAAATAAATAAATAATAATAATAATAATAATAATAATAATAATAATAATGCCTGTTTGGACCTATATTTAGGATTTGTTAACCATTCAGTGTTGGTTATTTTTCTTGAACAAAACATCTTAAGTATCCAATATTTGGGTTGTTCAGGGTGATTAAGAAGCCACATTGCATGGCTGACAAACTGCCTTCAGACAACACGCTAACCCACCATTCAACAAACAACCCATGTTCAACAAGAACCCACATTCAACCACTGAGTGTGGGTTAGCGTGTTGTGTGAACAGCCCATACATACATTGACTTTTGGACAGAGTTCAGGAATGTGTAGAGTGAGCAAGACTTGAATAGGATGAAATTCAAGCTCAATCTGGTTTATTTAGAAATATCAGTTCAATGTCTTTGTGTGGCAGAAAATACATTAGAAATGCAGCATTTTCCTTTTAAGTTATTGTCAATAAGCAAGTAAAAACGTGCATTTTGGTTCGTTGGAATGCACTGTGAGTCAGGAGAAACAATTGGAAATGGTATATAGAGAATAAGCCTCCAATAATTTAAGGTACAGATATCTTTAGAAAGGAGATTATGTATCATTTGTTTACATGAAGTAGTTCCAGCTGATGGGTTTTGGGACTGGAAGTGCTTGACATGCTACTGTCTTGCTTCTGCTTCGTTTTGCTCAGCGGCTTTGCATTCGGATGCATAGTAAAACAGAGCGAAGCAGAGCGAAGAGGGAACTCTGAACCAGCTCCTCCTGTGCACTTGGGATCAGGAATCTCAGACCAAAGGGTAAAGCAAGACTTCCAGCCAGACTTGGTTCCCCTCACTTTAGAAATCAAAGGGGCTGTCTTGATGACGGCACATTGGCGCTGCAAGTCCCCCCAACCCCCCGCGTTTGCACTCCTGTGGCTTGTCCCCATGCTAAGGAGCAAGCGCAGGGTTTGCAGCTGAAGGAGCCGTCGCTGCACCCATGCACCGCTGCGAAATTGCGCAACACTGCACGGGTGCTGCACGTCCCCCACGTTTTTGTTTTTTTAATCTATTTTTAACTATTATTTATTTATTTATTTATTTATTTATTTATATAGCACCATCAATGTACATGGTGCTGTACAGAGTAAAACAGTAAATAGCAAGACCCTGCCGCATAGGCTTACAATCTAATAAAATCATAGTAGAACAATAAGGAGGGGAAGAGAATGCAAACAGGCACAGGGTAGGGTAAACAGGCACAGGGTAGGGTAAAACTAACAGTATAAAGTCCGAACAACATCAAGTTTTAAAAGCTTTAGGAAAAAGAAAAGTTTTTAGCTGAGCTTTAAAAGCTGCGACTGAACTTGTAGTTCTCAAATGTTCTGGAAGAGCGTTCCAGGCGTAAGGGGCAGCAGAAGAAAATGGACGAAGCCGAGCAAGGGAAGTAGAGACCCTTGGGCAGGCGAGAAACATGGCATTAGAGGAGCGAAGCGCACGAGCGGGGCAATAGTGTGAGATGAGAGAGGAGAGATAGGAAGGAGCTAGACCGTGAAAAGCTTTGAAGGTCAACAGAAGAAGTTTATATTGGATTCTGAAGTGAATTGGAAGCCAATGAAGAGATTTCAGAAGTGGAGTAACATGGTCAGAGTGGCGAGCCAAGAAGATGATCTTTGTGGCAGAGTGGTGAACAGAAACCAACGGACTGATGTGTTAATCCCAGCTTCTGCTGACTGGAGCGAAGCAGTCAGCATCCATAACACTGTATTTCATACAGGCAAGCCCTCGCCACTGTCTTAATCTTTTTTTAAACCTCTTTTTTTTTTTTTTTACTTTTATGCACTTCTCTGGTGGGGCGCCCTTCTGCCCATGCTGGAGAAGCACAGAGGCATTCCAGTAGCCATTCTGCTTGCTGGCTTGCCCCCTCTCCACTTTGGGTCAGCTCTCCTCACTGACCCAGAAGCTTCAGCCCCTATATTCTCTATATAAAAGAATACACACAATAGGCCCAATTGCTTCCCTTTACCCAAACAGGAGAAGTACCCAGGAAATATTTTCCTTATTGGTAGCGCAGAAAGATGAGCAACATGTGAGATTTTATATTTTAAAACAAAAAAATTAATACTTATTCAATACAAGAGGTGTTATATCTTATAATTCATCACACAGTTCTTGGTCTTACTCTGCCTACTCTTCCCCTTCTAACTCCCACTGACTAGATACTGCTTCATCAGTCCCATTGGCCCTATCTCTTATCTCTTAACTCACATCTGACAGTTAACTAATTGACTGTCTTAGGGTGACCATATGGAAAGGAGGACAGGCCTCCTGTATTTTGAACAGTAGTATTAAATAGGGAATTTCAGCAGGCGTCATTTGTATGCATGCAGCACCTGGTGAAATTCCCTCTTCATCACAACACTTAAAGCAGCAGGAGCCCTGCCCTCATGACCACATATAAAAGAAATCCCCTTTTCTACACAACTGTTAAAGATACAGCAGCCCTGTCCTCCTTTCCATATGATTCCCCTAGACTGTCTGCTCCTTCCTTTTATACACTAAACACACACCCTCCTCCCACCTTTCACTCACTCTCTACCATACAATTAACCGTAATTTACTGGGCTCTACAGCAAACACATATAAACGTTAATGCAAACTCACAAAGCTTTTCACAGTCTAGCTCCTTCCTATCTTTCCTCTCTCATCTCACACTATTGCCCCGCTCGTGCTCTTCGCTCCTCTGATGCCATGTTTCTCGCCTGCCCAAGGGTCTCTACTTCCCTTGCTCGGCTTCGTCCATTTTCTTCTGCTGCCCCTTATGCCTGGAACGCTCTTCCAGAACATTTGAGAACTACAAGTTCAACCGCAGCTTTTAAAGCTCAGCTAAAAACTTTTCTTTTTCCTAAAGCTTTTAAAACTTGATTTTGTTCTAACTTTATACTGTTAGTTTTACCCTATCCAGTGCCTGTTTACCCTACCCTGTGCCTGTTTGCATTCTCTACCCCTCCTTATTGTTTTATTATGATTTTATTAGAATGTAAGCCTATGCGGCAGGGTCTTGCTATTTACTGTTTTACTCTGTACAGCACCATGTACATTGATGGTGCTATATAAATAAATAAATAAATAATAATAATAATAATAATAATAATAATAATAATAATAATAATATAACATGGCAAGCATTGTGATTTTGTCACAGCATGCATACATTCACATTCACACTCACACTCACACACACGGAATGTACAACAGAACGTTTCAGCACAGAGTGTTCCAGTTCAGAGACCTTTTGCAGGATATTCCATTCCATTCCTTCATTACCATCACCAGTCAGCCACTACTCTATGGCCCCTCAGTATGCTTAATCTTCATTGGGCAATTTCCCCCCAATTTTCCAGCCTAAGTCCCCCACTTCCTTTTAAAAAACTTTTGCAAACCCAAGCTTGCTGATACCTCTCTCTTATATCAGATGGTGCGGTTTTGGCTACACAAGGATCCAGACTGGAAGAAATGGATTCACTTTAGCATAGGATTGTATCTGTGCAGCTTGTACCATAAAAGTGACAATTGGTGAAACGATTCATATGGAAAAGAAGCTTTCCTTGCTTAAAATGTAGGTGATTATGTTTGTGCATGAATAAGATGCAAAAATATACATTTCCTTGCTTTATATGGGAGAATTTGTTTACTTTTTAGCAACTAAATGATATGCAGGTAGAGCACATCCCATTAATTTAGACAAATTATACTTAGTTTTCATTTAGATATGACATGACTGTCCCATCCAGACATTATTTATTGCCTCAGTCTTGGTCCAAAGAGTTTGTTCTCATTTCAGCTTCAGGCTATCTAGGTTGAATTATTTTGCTAATTTAGACAGCTACAGTTGCTTCTCTATTAATTGCTTAGGTTTTACATCATCTCACAAGCACAGCTAGAAAATTATCTCTGTGCTCCTGCCATGCAAACAGATGTACAATTTACTCCTGGAAGGAAGTTGCAAAGACTCTTAAAATCATCCCAAAGATCTTTTTTGGGGTGGGGTCGGGATGGGGTGGAGGCTCAGACAGATATATCACTGCAGAATATATATTTTTCAGCATTTATAGGATGCATTTTATTATTATTATTATTATTATTATTATTATTATTATTATATACACTGAACTAAAACAAAACAAAACTAAAACTATGCTCATTAATACTTATTCTATAACCCTCCCCATTCCCTCCCCACACTTGGTCAATTACACTTATTTATTTATTTAAAATATCTATATCTGTTATTTCCATGAAGTGATCTACAAAGTGGATGATAACAAAATAAAAAAAAACCTACATTAAAACCAGCATAATGACATAATCACAGCACAGAATGACGCTAAGACATTAACAGTACTATAAATAGATAGCAGGCTCTGTGGGCTGAGTGTGGAACTTCCACAGGCAGGATCATACCAAAGGTTCTGTAACCCGAGTTTATACTATCACATCGAAACAAAAAACTGGCTCCAGTCCCTTCAGCTGAAGGCCAAACTAAATGTTACACACAGATGCATGTCACATTATCCTGATGGACTTTATTAATTCTAAGAAGCCACTTTCAAAGGGGTGCTCAGGACAGCAGAAGTAGCAGGATGGAAGGGAGGATGCTTAAACCCTATCCCTGCTCTCTGTTTCCTTACCCCAAATTCACCCCAAGCAACTCACTTGTCTACAAATTCCAAAGGAGGAGCATTTGGAAGGAGGGAAGAAAAGCTATTCAGCTATGTCTGCATCTGGCTGTGCATGATCTGAAGCTGTGAAATTGCATGAAGGGAAAGGGTTAACTGTGGCCGTTTCTATACCAGCCTGAAAATCCGGGCTGGTCACAGCCGAGTCCCTGTAAGTCCAAATGACACACAGGAACTCCCAGGGGCAAGGGGGGACGAGAACGGGTTTTCTCAGGGAAAAATAATCCCTGGGAAAACCCAGTTCTTCCTGCAGTCTCACAATCGTCCCGAGGCCGGGGGAGGTGTGGGCGCCTGTCCTGGCTTCTTCCTTCCTCTTCATGAGTAGCGGAGGTCAGCAGAGGGAAGGAGCTGGGCCAGGAGGAATGAAGGGGCATCGGAGGTGGTGTGGGGAGCAGGGTCGGGGCTTTTAAATTTTTTTTACATTAATTTTCGCTGGAGCACAAGTGCGCTCCAGCTCTTCCTATTAAAAAAAAAAGGTGGCCACAACGGGTGCGATGCCCGGGATGTCGTGCGGCCATGTGAACACAGGGCAACGATCCCGGAAGTAGTTAAGTCTAGGATCACCCCCTCTTCCTCCCTCTATACCCATGGGTGTAGAAAGGGCCTGTGACTTCTCCTAGGGATGCTCTGATCCTGATTACCATTCAGGAAGCAGAGGTTCCCTCCCACCCCGGTTTTAAAAGGTCATGAGGACTATGTTACACAGGTTGGCAGATACCATCTATTTTGATCCTGAGCCCTTACTTTCATAGCCAAATAAATCCTTTGCCCCCATGCGAAAGCAATATCATGCCATTATTCCTTTATTTCATTCTACATTAAACACTTCTTTCAAACATGCCCCAGGTGTAGCGAGTGGTACCTTTCAGTTAATTTTAAAATGTTAACCAATTTAAAACTATGGAGTCCTTTTCAAGTCATCATACCGGTGAGGTGTGACACCTATAATAAAAGTGGCTTGAAACAAGCCCATTCTTTGGCACTCAAAATTAATATTAGTATCGTATTACAATGATGAATAAAAGATAATGATAAAATTGTATCAGGAGTCTTGTAGCATATAATAGAGCTGTGAGATCACATGCTAAATATAGCTAAGGCCCGGTTTGCATAAGCTTCACTTAAGGTGCAATCCTATGCATTTTTAGACAGAAAGAAGTCCTACAACTCCCAGCATTCCTGAGCCAGCATGGGGCATGCTGTGTCTTGTAGGACCTTTTCTGCCTAAACATGCATAGGATTATGCCCTTCATTGCTGAACACTGGATAATTAGCAGCTGCATGTATGAACTGACTCCGCTGAAAATTATTATCTATTGAGGTGTATCCAATGATGTGAATGCTATGTGGACTGTGAGCTCCATCAGACAAGCATTTTATGGCATGCTCATTACTGGGCACTCACGGATTTTTGCGGGTCCCTCTCACAATGTCGTCTGCCTCCTGCGTGCCTCCCACCCCTTCTTGCCTTCTTTGTGCCACAAAAAAACACCAAACCACCCCAGTAAGTCTGATTTAAAATAAAGAGCTCCATCACACCGACTTTTTTTATCTGGCTTTCATCTGCACTTTCCCCCTCCATTTCCTTAGCGAGTCAAGTGCTGGGTACTTTCACGTCTGCGCATTGTTGCGCTCTTTCAGCTCATGTATCTTTTCACCTGGAGTGCTACTATGCCGGCAAAATCTCCTGCCCAACCCCCTATGTTCTTCTTTCCCCTGCAGTTAATTTTTTTATTTTTTAAAAGACATTTCTTTATTTCTGCGCAAATACAATAGTACAGCAGCCTGAATCTGTGCAATTATGGTAAAACAACACACTACACTTTCCCCTAAGATCATATTAAACAAACTCCAAGGAAGGGAGGCCGTTTGTAGGAAACAGGAGGGAGCGCATGGGCTGAGACTGTTGCTGCCCCTTGGTTTGGGAAAGGTTTACAGGGGAGGAGGAGCGAACGTTTGTTTTGCTCATTTCAAAGTGTGGGCAGATGAACAATCATTTAAACTAATTTCTTTTGTAAAGGTGGTTAGGTCCCCTCCTTTGCTGCAATGTAACCAAAATGTTTACATTTGCATAATTTCTAAAGATGAAGAGATCAAATTTAGCATGGTGATTAAGGAGGCCTTTAGCCACCCCAAGTTCGAATCAGATCCATTCATGCCTTGATTTTAAGAAATTTTTAAAATCAAAATTAACAAAAATGCTTACATCTGCATAACTTTTAAAGGTAAAGAAATCAAACCTGGCACAGTGATAGCTCTTAAAGAGGGCTTTAGCCATGCCAAGTTTGAATCAGATTGATTCATCATCTTGATTTTTTAAGGAATTTTTAAATTTCCCCCCTTAAACCCTTTCCCCATAGTCCACCAATGTGAAAGTCTACCTGTTTGCATTGTGAAGGATCTATTTTCCTTTACTTTGCTAATGCGAAGCTGTGCATCTCCAGTTCATAAAATAGAGATCTGCTGATTCCCTTATTCAAGAGTAAATCCCACTGATTTTAACTGCATTTACATCCAAGTCATACTAAAATCCAAGTCATACTAAAATCCAATGCAAGTTTACCTTTACAATTGAATGCAATTCTAGTAGGCTGAAATGGTGTAATGATACAATAATGATGTACCTAAGGGATTAAGGGATTAGGGAAAGTCAACCCCTTGTATGTCCATGGACTGGTGTACCTATCCTAGTTTCAATGAAGTATTGTTGCACTGTAAAACTTCAGAGAAAAAGAACACACAATGCATTCCCTAGGATCCTTATAAACTGAGTTGGAGGACTGAAAGTAGATGGAACAACTCAGCGAACTACAGGGGAGGAGGACTGAACGTGCACTGCAGCTCAGTACCAGCACGCTGGTGCCTCCCTGCATTCCTAAAAAACCGCAAGTCTTTATCTGCAAAACTTCACAGGGTGAACCACCACCACCCCTGTCACAGTGCATTTTCCGCATTTCTTTTAAGGTGAAAATGTACCCCTGATTGTGCCTACTCAGGAGTAAGAACATAGAGTTAAATGGGACCTCTCTCCGTCCCCCTTCATGGTTGAGTGGAGAACCACCCTGCCCTTCTCTTTTGTGAGTGAGACCGCCCTTAGACACACATGCCCCAGCAAAGAATGGGCTGGTTAGATAGAATGCGATGACAGCAATACATGGGAGGGAGGAAAAAAACAACAGGCTTTCCCCACTCCAGAAAGAAACCAAACATAGAGGGGAAGAGGCGAAATGAGTGCAGGACATGGATGGCGTCATGGGAGTACTGGGCTGCAAAACCGCATACCAGGCATGGCGAGTGTGTGATACTCAAAGATGGAAGTTGCTGCTATCTCCTGCTGTGTGCAGGAGAAGCAATATGATCAAAATGGCCACGTGCACATAATTTACTTCCTCTTTCAAAAGAGGAAGTCACGAGGGACAAACGTGCAGGCAGAGAAGTGGTGGTAAGCAAACACAATTTTCCCTCGTGTGATGACACTCTGTGATATGTGGAGTCAACTCTACGATGGCACATTCACATATGGAAGTCACCACCTGTTGCTGCAAACATCAGCCTTAGATGAAAATGCACAGGTGATCTAGCCATCAAGTGTCCAGTCTTTCAAATTACACATGCCCTGCAAAGACTTTTGTAGCTCCCCCCCCCCCCCGGGTCCCATTTGCACCTTTTCTAAAAGTGCACAGACTCTTCCCATCAGGGACAGGATCAAGAGAAGGTTCCGGAGAAGCAGTTTTGCTTTTGGTACAGCTTTCCAAGACTAATTTACAAATCCTTCCACAAGCAGTAAAAGGTGATGGACTTCAACAGAGCCATATTTCCTAATTCACACTTTAGATGTTTCAGCCACAGGACTGTGGAAAGAGGGGTCACAGGACCCTTTCCGAAAGGTCAGCACATCACGGTTTGATGTGACAATTCTACTTCTGTTCCTTCTTTAAAAGAAAAAATCACTGTCAGCAGAGGTGAGACACTGAAGGCTGCAAAAGTGAAAGGGCATGAAATGTTCCGAGTGATTTTAATGAGAAGGTAAAATTTAAACGTGTTCATTCTGTAACCTTGCACTGCAGCACTGTCTTTTTGAATAAAACAGTGACATCAATATATTAAGTGAGAACTATTTCTGATGCTGCTATTTCACTTATGGAAGAGCAGCCCAAGACACTTCTGTGAAGAATAACAACAAACATTGCAGTGTGAAGTGCTTCCATCCAGCTGTGCATGCCCTTTTCCAGGATACGCCTTTCCGTTCTCCCTGTCTTGTGTTTTTTCCTTCGCCCTCAACACAATCAGTCAGCATTCTATGTCCACCAAGCACACTCAGTCCTCATTGAGATGATTGTGGGTTTCCGCCCATCGTTAGGGTTTTGTTCCGATCTATGGGTTGGTTGGTTTTTGCATACTTCTGCAAACCTTGAGGTTTTATCTGTCTTGCAGATGCCTCCCTTTTGTACGTGGATGGTACATTTTGGCTAGATAAAGATTAGCCCTTGGAAAACCTTACTTTACTAGTTAAGAACATAAGTGCCATGCTGGATCAGACCAAGGGTCCATCCAGTCCAGCACTCTGTTCACACAGTGGCCAACCAGCCATCTGCCAGAGACCAAAAAGCAGGACATAGTGCAAGAAGCACCCTCCCACCCATGTTCCCTAGCAACTGGTGCACACAGGCTTACTGCCTCGAATACTGGAGATAGCATACAATTATCAGGGCTAGTAACCATTTATTGCCTTTGCCTCCAGGAATTTATCCAAGCCCCTTTTAAAGCCATCCAAATTGGTGGCCATCACTACATCTTGTGGTAGTGAGTTCCATAATTTAACTATGCACTGTGTGAAGAAGTACTTCCTTTTATTTGTCCTGGATCTCCCACCAATCAGCTTCATGGGTTGTCCCCTGGTTCTAGTATTTTGAGAGACAGAGAAAAATGTCTCCCTATCCACATTCTCCATACCATGCATAATTTTGTACACCTCTGTGATGTCTCCCCTTAGCCTCCTTTTTTCCAAGCTAAACAATGCCAGTTGATGTAACCTTCCCTCATAGGTGAGATGCTCCAGCCCCTTTATCATTTTAGTTGCCCTTTTCGGCAGTTTTTCCAGCTCCATAATATCCTTTTTTAGGTGAGGTGACCAGAATTGTACACAGTATTCTAAGTATGGTCGCACCATAGATTTGTATAAAGGCAATATAATACTGTCAGTTTTATTCTCAATTCCTTTTCTTATAATGCCTAACATGAAGTTTGCCTTCTTTACAGCGACCGCAGACTGGGTGGACATTTTCATCTATCTGTCCACCACAACCCCAAGATCTCTTTCTTTTTCGATCACCACCTGCTCAGATCCCATTAGGTCATACTAATTAGGTTATACTAAGTTGGGTTTTTTTGCCCCAATGTGCATCACCTTACACTTGCTTACATTGAACCACATCTGCCATTTGGATGCCCACTCTCCTAGCTTGGAGAGATCCTTTTGGAGTTCATTAGAATATAGTGTAATATTACTTAACATTTCTGAAACATTTTCTAGTGCAGAGGTCCACAACTTTTTGGGATCTATGGGCACATTTGGAAGTTGAGAAACTGCTGTGGGCAGCACTACAAAATACTTAATCAATGGATTGCCAGTTTGGCTGCATCTTATTCTGTGAAAACTTTTGTTTTGTGTCTATTGGACACTACAGCATCACTTTAATAAAGGATTGTCTAATTCAGCTAATTGCTGGCAGCGCGATGCAGCGAATGCTTCTTTTATACATATGTTTTGGCAATGTCCAGTAATTGCTTCTTTTTGAGGAAGCTATTACACAGATAAATGTTCTACTGGAACAATCTTTGATATTCACTGATGTACATGCTCTTTTAAACGATTTACCTGCTTCATGGAAATTAACAAATTGCCAGCATAAATTATTCTCTATGCCTTTTGGCAGTTAAAAGATTAATATTACAACACTCACCTCCTATAATGCAATGGATTGAGAACCTTATAACACGTTCAATATTTGAACAGATGGCATATACCTTCAAATGGATACCTTCAAATGGATACTTATTTGGATAGTTGGTCCACTTTTATTGAACCCTATGTATAATTTCTAGAAAGTTTTATGCATTTCATATATATTCATTGATACAGGCATATACAAATCCATATACATATATTAAGAAACAGATATTAAAAGGTTTTACGGGAGCCTAGGGGCACGATGTTGGGACTCTTTCATTAGAGGTGCCCACAGGCACTGTGTTGGGGACACCTGTTCCAGTGTTTAAAGCACTTCACATGCATGGTTTATCTAATTGTACAACAGCCTTGTAAGCGAAGTCATTACTATTGTCCTCCATATTGCAGATTGGGATGGGGAAGACAAAGTATGTGTGTGAGAGAGAGCCTGGCTTGCCTAAGGCCATCTAGAGAATTCATAGCAGAGCTGACATTTGAATCAGAGTCTTCCTAATTTGTAGCTCAGTCTCTTAGCCACTGTGGTACAGCAGTTCATAGTAGAAACATCAGAAGGAATTGCACCTATATGTTTGGCACGGTTGGCAGCAGGAAACCTCTGTGCATAGAGCCTGTGCATAGGGAAGGGAGGAGCCAATTGAATTGGGCCAGCAACCATACTTGATTCGGTTATTTTATCCTGACCTCTTTCTGAGCCAATGGGAAGGGAGCTATAGCTGAAATTCGGTAATACAGCTTTAGTGCCAACTGACAAACTATCCCATTCATGCAACCCAGAGAAAAAATTATTGGTTGATATTTCTATTATGTCACTTGTCCTATAAGCCCAGAGATATATTTATGCAGCAGAACAGTCCCTAATTAGTGTGTCTTGCCCAACCCCCAACCCCCAATGATCTTCATAAATGGGCAGGATCCGAAGCTGGGCCCCATTCAAGCCTGTTCTGGGATTGATTTATGAACTTTGCCTCCCCCCCTCCTTGCAATTCAAAGCTTGAATTGGCTAACAGAGTTGATAAATACTGAAATACAGGGAAAATAAGACACAGTAGAATTTAGAAAGTGAAAGGATAAAAATGAAACAGGCTGGATCTAAATTATTCTGCTTGTATGTCTGGGCTTTCTCACCTCCTCCTTCCTTCTGTAGTTCCTTGTGCACCCCAAAAAAGCTGCTTGCCACTTTCAAGGGTCAAGGGGCCCTCTGGAATGGTGTGAAATGTGGTGAAAGGGGGAGGGGTGCAGCTAGGGGAAATGGTGGAAATAGAGGACTCCCCGGCACAAACCGAAGTGCTTTCCGCTTGCATGAAGAGTGCCCTGAATCCCACCCAATAAAAACACCAGTATTCCCCATTAGCTAATCTACGAAGCAGGGCTTAGTGGTTTTTCTAAAAAGGGAGATATATATATATATATATATATATATATATATATATATATATATGAAACTATGATCCTCAATCTCAAGCACTTGGTGTGGCAGGAATAAATATATATCCCATTGCTAACCTACAGGATCTATAGATTGGAGCCTAAGCAATTATATATGACCATATTCATATACTATCTGCTAGCTACATTGTAGCTGTACAATACTCACTTCATGGAATGCAATGTGATCAGTCCTTGCTGTGACAGGCTAAAGTTGCAAAAAAGAAGAAAAAGAAAAAGAGAAAAGATGTTTCCCCTCAGAAACCTTTCATTGGTATTACACAGGTTGGTACAAAACAAAGAGGCCCCACCTGGCTCAGATATTATTTTAATTGTTCATGGTTTGATGGAGATAAATAGGATTGTTAATCTTCAACTACACAGTGCATTGAGAATTTGGAAGGGTGACTTATGCCAGCAACATCCCATCTAATAATTTCACACTTCATGCTTATTATCGATTATTTCCTTTAGCTCTATTAAGCTTCCAGCCAAATAGCTCACACTTTAACAGTACAGCAGAGCTTATAAGAAAGGCAGAGAGCATAATGAATTTAATTCAATAAAAACTTAATAAAAGTTTACAGTACAGACTGGGCAATTTGAAGCACTTTATTATTATCCAATTGATATCTAAAAGTGAAATGCAGACTCATTAAAACGAACAGAGTGTTGCAGTTGACTACAGGGGGATGTATATTGCACACACTAGATTTTATTTTATTCTTTTGACCCCACTTTTCAGCCCATGGAAACATAACTTGGCACATAAAGCAAAAAACATGATCGCGAAAGACAAACAACAGTCCATCAGCATAAAGAACAAACCGCTTAAGGTGTAAAGAGAGCTATGGAAGTTCTGCTTTCATGTGCTACTAGGGTTGATATTTGGACCTTTGCGCACTTACTTGGGAGGAAGTCCCATTGATTTCAGTTGATTGTACGTCTAAGAAATATGCATCGGACCAGGTTGCACATCATTTGTAGATACCTTGAGAACCTACTTTCTACTGTTAGTTTTTCCCTACCCTGTGCCTGCTTACCCTTCCCTGTACCTGTTGGCATTCTCTTCCCCTCCTTATTGTTTTACTATGATTTTATTAGATTGTAAGCCTATGCGGCAGAGTCTTGCTATTTACTGTTTTACTCTGTACAGCACCATGTACATTGATGGTGCTATATAAATAAATAATAATAATAATAATAATAATAATAATAATAATAATAATAATAGGTGCTGAACTGATGTGAACGTAAATCTGGGGGGAACAGGAATGTCACAGGAAAACAAGACAATTAATATAATTCTTGTATCTAAACAAGAATAAAGAATCTGTGTGGGGGAGGCAGAACAAAAACAAATAACTATCTAATCACCATTTTAAACAATGGAGATGACTATTTATTGTACATAAATCCAAAAGCCACTGAAATCCAAACACTCTAATAAAAAACATTGTAATAACATGGGCCAATGCTTCCTTTTTCTGTTTCATATTTCCTTTTCAAACCAAAACAGCAAGCCATGTGGATATCTTTGCTATAAAACAAGCAGCTCATAATGATCAAATTTGCTTACTTGTAATAGGCTTTAACCAACAAAGTTGGTGTGGTCGGTTTCCTTGTCAGTTTCATGCTACACACACAAACCCTTGGTTTGCTCCTTGTTATTTTCCCCAGCAGTACCATTTACTACTTGTTCAGCTCTAAAGAGAACTGATTACTTTAACAATGTAACCAAATACATCTCAAGCCTGCAGAGAACTCAACTGCTTATCTATGTAAAATTGTGGGAAGTGACAAATGCTTATTAGCTGGTAAACTGCATTGGTAGATTGATATAAATGGCCACATTATCAGAGCACGTCAGCTGTAGTTTTTGGTGTTTATTCAACAGAATCAGGATGCGTATATACAATAGCTTTTCAGAAATTTGGAGACATTATTGTGGAGCCAGCATTCCCGAAAGTGCACATTCTGATTTTATTTGCCCTGTTATGGTCTCTGCTCAAACCAGTTTTGCACTGCTTTGCACTTTACTTAGAGGCTCTGGTCAGACTATTATTTCTGCGGAGCAATAGACCAACTTTCTCTTTATCTCTGTATAGTGGCACTAGTCCCAACTGTGCTTCAGTTCATGCCTGATAAACAAAGAAATGTAATGAAAGAGATGGGAAATGACTCTTTTCTCCTTGAAAATGAAAGACTAAGCCAGAAAATATTACTTCTTGTGCTAAGAAGGAGCATGTGTGTACAAATCTAAGAGAAAATGGCTTTTAAAAATGAAATGGCAAGGCCCTGATGTGCAGGAAGTGGGAATCAGTCTTACATTTGTTTTCTTTTTAACGCAGTACATGAGTGCTCATGTAGATAAGTGCACTTATTTGTATTTGTTTTATTCTTTTCTTCCAATAATGAAACATATTAAAGTCTTTTAGACTGCAATCCTATGCATGTTTAGACAGAAAAACAGTCCTACATCTCCCAGCTATGCTGGTTGGGGCATGTTGTGAATTGTAGGACTTTTTTTTTCTTAATATGCATAGGATTCTGCCCTTAAAAACAATTCTGTAATTTCCCCAGGCTTGAGGCACGGGGGTACAAAATGTATACTTATCATGGGAGCTATTCAATAGGTGCCTATAAGGCAGATACCAAAATGTGTGGGGATTATATGTGATCTAAAGCATTTAAACAGAACAAAGAGTACTTCCAGAAGACAACACAAAAAGCCATTATTTTATCTAACACTATATTACTAGTTTGATTTAGTGCTAATCGCACAATGGTCCAATTCACATATTGCCTGCCTTGCTACACCATCATTTAGCCGCTGGGAACAAGCATTGGGACCATGCTGTTCTCCCTTGGCCTGGCTTCTCCCTCCCTTGAATGCTGATCCTGGTTAGCTATGGTTCTCCATGATGTCCAATATCAGGGAAGGTCGGTTTAATGCCAGCTTGCTCATTAGGATGTTAAATCACAATTGGTCCAGGGAGATGAGGAAAGGGGCCAGTGCATGGCCCTGGCATTTATTCCAGGCTTCTAAACTATAGTTTAGCAAGCTGGGAAATGCATGTTCAAACTGGGGCAATATGTAATCCCATGTAACGGACTGACTTCTTCAGAAAGGATAGCTATATATGGAGAAGCTTCACCCACCATCTTAACTAGTGCGCTGCCCATGGTTGCAGCTGGGCAAACATCTTCACATTTTCATTTCAACTAAATGTTCACAAGCTTGCTTCAGGATTTATGTCTGGGTTATAAAAAAACAAACGCTGAAGACAGACAATAGTTTTTGAGAGAGCCGAAAATGGTCTGAGAAGAGGCTTCACTTTACGTGGTATACACACATATTTTTACCCACGATCTGCTCTAGTGAAACATGTTTTTGTAGGTTATTGAAACAAGACATAAACCTGGAAAATATGTTTACTGCTAAGTGGAATGGTAATATAAACCCAAGCAGTGATTCCTCCTTCACGCCATCGCCAACTCACTGAAAAAACGGATTACATTTGTCTCCATCGTACATTGCTCTTTCCACTTCTGGCGTCTGACACTTGAAATGTGAATTCTCATTACTGCTTTGCAAAGTCCTACCAGTGTCAGGCAATACATCTCCCAAAGGAAAGAATGCTGCTGTTTTATCAGGGATCTAATAGAAACTACACATGCATTATAGTCATTTCACCAACCACTCTTTGATGAACTGATAGAGAAATTGCTACTTTTCAGTTCAAGTTCTCATCTGACTCTGCCAGGTGTTGTTATTATTATTATTATTATTATTATTATTTATTTATATAGCACCATCAGTGTACATGGTGCTGTACAGAGTAAAACAGTAAATAGCAAGACCCTGCTGCATTGTTGTTAATGCAGGGCTGCCATCATATTAGCTCATAATCTCTTAAACTGCAATCCTACACATGTTTAGACAGTAAAAGTTCTACAACTCCCAGCATCCCCAGCCAGATTTCCCAGTCTTGTACACCCAGAGAGAGGCTGCATTTGGCTTGCCAACTTTTCAGCTAGTAAATTTGTCAGTGCTTTTAATAGTGGCATGTTATACAGATATTAGCAGGCGGGTAATGTTTGTTGAAATGCCATAAGGATTCACTTGCTGACTTCTGCAAATCAGGAACACGATCAGCCAGAATTTCTCCCAGACTTACCAAGGGGTGCCACTTGATTTCTGAGATTATCGTTTGTCTTTTTTTTTTTTTCCATACATGAAGACCTGCAACTAAATCTTGCTGCGATGAGTTCTCCTCTCCACCGTTCCAGTCAACTAGCCACTCTCCTCCATGATCCACCATTCCATTCCCACTCCCATCCAGTTTTCCCATTTCACTGCCCCTTCAGTCAACAAGCTTGGCTACTGAACTTGCTGTAACCTCAGTAGGCTGTTTATGGTTTTGCCCATCCGTCAGGAGAATTTTCCCAACCAGATTTTTGTACTTTTGCAAACTTTTGGGTAACCTCAGTCCTGCTGATACTTCGTTCTTGTGGGTGGGTGGTACAGTTTTGGATACATGAGCAATGGCACTTACAGAATGCACATCAGGAATAGAGAGAATTATACGCCACCTTTCATAACTAAAGACCACCGAAGATTTTTTTTTAAAAAAATCACTCCACAATTTAACAGTATAGTCCTGTGTGTGTCTACTCAGGATATTAGTGACTTTTATTTGATCTGCATTTTTAAGGAAACTGACCTAATTTGCATTTCCCTGGACTAATGTGAAAATTGGAATGCAGTTATCCTTCAGACTGTACAGCTCCATGTATTTTGTAATGCAGTTCTTACCTCAAAAATGCATACAAACATGCGTATCTGGGGTATTTTAAGGAAAATATGTAAAATTTAAATACCCTCCCCCCAAAAATAGGACAGAATGGACTCATGATTGAACACATGCGAAACTCACATGGACCAGAAATAGATTGATCTGCCAGTCGCTAGTGTCTACTCTGAGGTAACTGAGGTCATCAGAGGGCATGCTTTTGGTGGTTCCACACAGACCTATAGCCTGAAGGGAGTCCACTCAAAGAAGAGCCTTCAGTGTGGTGGCCCCCGTCCAGTGGAACTACCAGCCTCTGGAGATCAGGCAGCCACCAACACTGCATGTTTTCAGCACCTACTGAAAACAGTTCTATTCCAGGAAGCCATCCTTGATTGACCAGCCACAGGTTGGCACTTTGTTTTTAAAAAGAATAATTATAATATCATGTTTATTCTTTCCAGAGGGAGAGGCGGGTAACAAATAAATAAATTTTATTATTATTATTATTATTATTATTATTATTATTATTATTATTATTATTATTATATGTTTATATATTTTATCTCTTGCTCACTGCTCCAGAATCTGTTTAGATGTGGACTGCTATACAAATGTTGTAAAGAAAGAAACACATATTTAGAAGTATTAATTGAATGTAATAAGACTTGCTCAGAGATATGTGGTCATAGCAGCTTTCCCCAATTGGGTGGACAGACTTCCGTATAGGGCAGTCTTCAGGCTTATGGGATCTTCTTTATTTTTTGCCCTATAACGCCGAATTCCAACTGGAGCCTCATGCAGAAGGCATACATTTAGATTTTTTAAAAAATTGAGCCCAGGAATGTGTTTTGAGTACTAGAACTGAATGGAATTCACAGACTTTCTGTACAAAAATCCACTCTCAGTTATCCCGCACTTTCTTCTTTTCAGCAGTATAGTTTGGGAGGGGACGGAATTACTTTGTTGCTGTTGTTGCTAAATAATTGGGAGTCAGAAATCCTTGCCAATCTACTGCAAGTAACTCAGAGATCTACCAGTAGATCCAGATCTACCTTCTGCCCACCCCCACCCCAGAACCAGTCTGGCGTAGTGGTTGAAGTATTGGATTAGGACTGGGGTTCAAGTGCCCACTGGGCCGTGAAACTCACTGGGTGACTTTGGGCCAGTCACTGACTCTCAACTAGTCACTGTCTACCTCACAGGGTTGTTGTGAAGATAAAATGGAGAGGAGAAGGATTATGTACAAGCACATCCCACCATAGGCTCCTTGGAGGAAAAGATGGGATTCAAATGTAACAAACAAACAAACGAATGAATACAACTCCCAGAATTCCTGATCACTGGCGTAGGATTGCAGCCTGAGACAGCCATCATCATTTTAAACTTAAAACTGTTTAAGAACGTAAAAAGTGCCACGCTGGATCAGACCAAGGGTCCCTCTACCCAGTATCCTGTTCACACAGTGGCCAACCAGCTGTTGACCAGGAACCCACAAACAAAACGTGAGTGCAACAGCAACCTCCCATCCCTGTTCTCCAGCAACTAGTGCACATAGGCTTACTGCCTCTGATACTGGAGGTGGCACATAGCCATCAGGACTAGTTGCCATTGATAGCCTTCTCCAGGAATTTATCCAACCCCTTTTTAAAGCCATCCAAATTGGTGGCTGTGATGCCGCCACCTCACACACAAGGCTTTGACGCGCACACCTCCCTCAGGCTGAGCACCACCACTTAAATACCTGAGGAAGGGGTAAAAAGAAAAGTATAACCTTTCCCCTCTAGCAGAGGGGAAAGGTAAGGAGATTTCGAAAAGGCTTTTCTGTGAATATAGCAGGCTGAAGGTTTGACGTCATGTGCTTATTTACGAACCAATAAAGCAGGAGACACAGCCAATCTGACACGTGGTTTTATGGTAGCAAAATAAAGAAAATGTTTATTGTTGTTTACAGTTCTTAGTTCCTTCGAATTATATTCCAATCCTGCCTATTCTTAAGAATACTGGTAGTAACCAATCTAATAATAACAATCCTTAGCCCCTATGATCTTATTTTCACTCACTCCTCGCACAACACCTGATAAGAAATCACTCAGCTAAACACATCTACCCTCCAAACCCAACCACCAACCAAACACCTCAAACCACTCAGCTCCCCCATATATATAATCCTCCCCCCTTTCCACAACATCACCAGCCACACCCACTCAGTCCAACGTTCCATACTCCTTAGACATACTCAGACATACCTAAGGGAATAGAAATGTGGGTAACGCCACAGTGGCCATCACTACATCTTGTGGTCATGAGTTCCATAGTTTTAACTATACGCTGTGTGAAGAAGTATTTCCTTTTATCTGTCCTGGATCTCCCACCAATCAGCATCATGGGATCACCTTCGGTTCTAGTATTACGGGAGAGGTAGAAAAAAATGTCTCCCAATCCACTTTCTCCACACCATGCATAATTTTTTACACCTTTATCATGTCTCCCCTTACTCGACTTTTTTCTAAGCTGAAGCTTCCGTCATAGCAGGGATGCTTCAGCCCTTTGATAATTTTAGTCGCCCTTTCCTGCACTTAGGCAGGCTGCTGCCTTTGCCACTGTAGATTTGAAAAATGGCTTTCTAATTAGAAATAACAAACAAACCCAAAACTTCACATCACATTCAAATCTTCCCTGTCTGTAATTAATACACAGTAGCCATTAACCATAGATGAAGACACTACAGGGAAGCTCCTGAGCAGTCAGCCAGCCAGGCAGGTAGTTAGTTGCGCTTGCATTTTGAAGTTATATTCGTTTAATTTTGTTTTGTGATTGTCTAATGATGATGATGATGAAGATATTTTATATAGCAGCTTTCTGTAGCCAGAGGAATACAGAGTACCATGATAAAATGTCCAAATTTGAGACTTTGGCTCTGTAATACTCATGTTGAGATTATAAAAATGTATAACCTCATTAAACTTTGCTAATGGTTGATTTTCCTAAACTGATGTTTGCCACTAGAGGGCAGGTGATCTTCTCTTAACGCATTGACAGTGCTTGATCAATGACCCTTGCAGAAAAATAACGTGTATAAGGGAGGAATGACGTGTGGTCAGTGCAAGTGGTTCTGAGCCTATTGCAAATGACAAAAGAGACTTCTCTATTCCTTATAGTTTTTATTTTGGGCACAAAATTCTACAATTTGCTGAATTTCACTCTTCAACCGCTGGCACGCGTCTGCATGCCAAATTTATTAATCCTTCTCAGGCAAATTATACATTTATGTTTAGGGAATGTTGGTTATACATATTGTTAGGCTCTTTCCCAAGAAAAACCTGGTGGATTCCTTCTTACCTTTTGATTGGGTGGATCTAAGCTTAGCATAACGCTAAGGGTTGCAAAGTTTTAAAACATTGTTATTAATACTAGACATCTAATGGTGTAAATCAAATGTGCTTGCATTTTGAAGTTATATTCATTCAATTTTGTTTTGTGATTGTCTAATAATGATGATGAAGATATTTTATATAGCAGCTTTCTCAACCTGGTGCCCTTCAGATGTTTTGGATAAGTTCCTGCATTCCTGAACCCTGGGGCTGATGATTGTTGAAATCCTGGGCTGTGGAAGGCTTATATATAGCATGGACCCCTCCCCCTGAACTGACTCAATTAAAAGCAAGCATGCAAAAATTAGGACATTCCAACATTTATTTTGTTATTGTATGCTTGACCATCAGGCCATTAATTGCACTGGCACCAGTCTGTTTATACAGAAGAAGGTTTTTGTCAATGAAAATGGAATCAGACGTTTTCCTCCAACATTTTGGTGAAAGGAAAAGGAATGTTACATCATCAAAAGAAATGTCCTATACTATGGCAATGAGCAAACAGCTTCAATCTATGTCAGGGGAGGGACAGGGATGAGCAGCATTATGTTCTACCATATGGGGAGCATTTTAGATAGATATGAATAATACGTTTTCTTCCAATGTTAAAAAAAAAGACCATATTTCCCCCCATTTAGATGCTGCAAAACACGTCACTCTACATTTATGAATAGCTCTCCACCAATCAAAATGGTGAGCCAGCTATAGAACTGGTGCAATGCAGTAGATGAGAAGTCCCTGTTTCAAATCTCACCTCAGCCAAGTTGCACCTTGCAAGAGAAAAGCCTCTGAACTTGGAGGCATCCATGTATCCAACGCCTTGACAGGCTGAAGCTGGCAGAGAGGTGGAGGCGTTCTTCACCTCCCCGTCCTATGATGGTTGCATTCTTTGCTAGATAAGCTTTCCCCCCCCCCCATCTAGCAACAGTGCTTCAAAGGGAGAGGGAAGGAGGCTCAGGATAGCTTGTATCCTGGCCTCTCTGATCTTCTCCCCCTCCCCGCCCACTGAAATGCCCCCTTTCCCATTTTTCAGAGGTCGATTTTCCAAACTTGGGGGCCTGCTGGTATGGTTCTGCCTGTGCCAACTGTGAAGGGGGGCAGGTTTCCGACTCCCCCTTCTGAGGTTGGGGCGCTCTCCGATCTTGGAGGGGGGAATCCCCATTATCCTATGGCCCCTCAGACAGTGTCTAGGGGCCATAGGGTTGCTCCCTAGGTAGCCTTAGGCCAGCCATTTTCTTGATATATGACTCCCCCATCTGTGACAGGTGGATAATAATCCTGATGTACCTTGTATGGTTGTACCAAGGAGCACCTGAATTTATGAGAAATGTTTTGAACACTAGAAAGCACTAGTAAGTTGCCAAGAGACATGAACTCAGGATTCATACAACAAAGACCAGGTATCTTATGCTACCAAGGCAGGTTAATTTTTCCTGTGCTGTGGCACCATCCTTATAATGCTATGGCCAGAGATACTACCGTGGCTTATCAAATCAGCTGGACCATGTGGCCCAAGGAACCAATGGGGGCCTATCTGGCTCTGTATATCTGTTGCGCTCCTCAGTCTGAGCAACTTGTCTCACTGAGTTGCCACACAGACTCCTTTGTCTGCTTGATCCAGAGCCTGTCCACCAGCCTGTCTTTGACCACATCATCTGCCTCTGGTCCTTTGAAACTTTGCCTGCCTGCACCAAGTCAGGACTCCCATCTATGATCTGTTTTGGAGCTTGGCCAAGGCTTGACGATGCTATATAGATTCTTAAAATTATTATGATTATATGCAGTCTGATAAGCTGTGCCATGTCAGATCCTGAGAACAGTGATAGTGTTCCCCCATTGCAGTGCTCCCACATTTCCTCCATTTCATAAGTAGTTGATTTCTATTCTGATCTCAGGGGGTGCAGGTCACTTTGTAGCAGCGACTGCCAAACTTGTGCTGAATCATAGTGATGACACCATCCTTCTGGCACTTTTACCTATTATCATCATCCCAGGAAACAAAAGCAAAAAGAACGGAAAGCTCCATTGGATAATGGACAGAATGTCCAAACTCTGAAAGGAAGAGCACATTATACTAATTATAAGCAAACTATAAACAAATCCAACGAAACAAAATATTGTTGTGTGCTTGCCACTTCCCCGAGAGAGGTTCAATTTCCAAGGGCAGCATCACTGGGCTTGATGCTCTTTGAATGAAAGAGCACTGGAGATGTGTCTACTTAGCATTTGGTTTATTTGCAAATGTACAAGTAGAGTCTAAGCGGACTGCAGGCACCCCTAGAAGGCAGCAGAGCAACTTCTCCACTTGAGAAGGCTTATTGCATGCCACAAGGTGCCTTCAGCCAGCTCACAGCTCACAGACCAAATTCAAAATGGTTAAAACTGCTGTCACTCACCTACAGTCTGTCAAGCATTCTCTCAATCCCTACCAAGGGACCATGCATGGCCATTAAAAGAACATTAACATTCTTTTGTCAAATCCCAGGCTGTAACACTTTCTCAACACTTTCTCATCAAAACCATATAGACCTGCTTCAGACGACAATCTGGGCTGTGTGGTTAGCTTAACCATATTCAACTGTGGTTAAAGCTAACCATGCGGAATGCTTGTAGACAACACGTTTAACCCTTTTGTGGTTAAGTTTTCCTTAACTACACGCTAACCATAAAGTGGTTAGTGGAACACCTGATTCCTCCAACTGATCCACCCTGTATCCCAGCAGCCCTAGTGCTAGGGGCCCTGGCAGTTACAGCCATCATTTTAGAGCAGGCACCAAGGAAATCAGAAATTCCATGCATGCATCACCCCGGTTAGTGAGCCGTTCCTTTGCTTTCTGCATTGCCATGCCTGCTATACCTCTACAATCATCACAGGGGAGGCGGAAGCCTTCCAGGACGGCTGTGCTAGCTGCATCATCAGGCAGCGCTGCCACAGTACTCAGAACCTGAGGGGTGTAATGGTGCTTCAACGAGGTAGGCAAAACGGATGCTTTGTATGGGGAAATTGCAAGTGGAGATTTAAAAAGCTCTACTGTAAGCATGCTCTGCTAAGAAGAGCAAAAATCGCTCCAAAAAGCTAATGCGAAACACGAAATGGCAGCTGCTGTGAGCGTATCAATCAGCAGTCCAGAGCAGCCATAGAGCCCGCTAGCTAGAGCGGCCCCGCCTAGTTAGGCAACTCTGTACTGGAAGCTCTATGCCTTAACCACGGCCCCTTAACCAGAGACATATGACACTTTTACCTTTGGTTAGTGCCGCTAACTATGTTGCACAACATGGTTAGTGAGCCTAACCACAATGTGGTTAGGGAAAACCACAATCTGGTTAGATGGTCAGGGAAAACGTGTGTCAGACGACACCGTTAACCACTGTTAAGCATTCTGTTAACCATTTTGTGGTTAAGCAGCATGGTTTAGCGTGTCTTCTGAATGGGGCCATAGACTCATTCACACTAATTAGACAGAAAACTTGCAACCATATAATGTAAGAAGACAGCTTTCATTGAAAAACAAGATAATGATAGCCAGTGATCAATCACTGGCTATCATTATCTTGAGATCCAAGCACTATATGAGGATGCTGTGACCCTCCAGTATCACTTCTATATCTAACAAGCATTTTTGGAGAGGGTTTTTTTTTTTTTAGAACAGGGAAGATATGGCATTTAATTTTGAAAATGAAAGACACACACGCTATTATACCACAATGCCACCTAGAGGTTAGGAAGTGAAAAAGCAGGAAAGGAAACACTCATGTAGTGCTCAGATCTCAATTCTGTGTCAAAACTAAAAGTAGATGCAGGGGATTTATCGTATGCTTGATATTCCCTATTCACTGTTGTTTATTGTGACCCTCTAGTTTCACTTCTTTGTCTAAAGAGCAGTTTTGGTGAGGTTTTTGTTTTTTTAGAGCAGGGAGAGTGTGGTATTTAATTGTAAAACTGAAACATTTTTTTACTTTTTTATTTGTGCTATTCTGTTATACCACAGTGCCACCTAAAGGTTATATAGCAGAAAAGGAAATGCTCCTCATATAGTGCTTGGATCTCAATTCTGCAACAAAACCAAAAGTACATATAGCATATTAACAGCTGATTAACAGCCTCATGTGGAAAAGCTATATGTCTATTCAAAAGTAAGTCCCATTGATTTCAGTGAGGCTTTCTTCCAGGTAAGGGTGCACATGGTTGCAGCCTAAATAAATTCTCAATGAACTGCTTTTGTTGCTGGAGAGCAAGACAGATTCAATCGTTTATTAATTTTTGACAGCTGATAAGTGGCTCAGTGGGTATTTCATTGCAGGCAATTATAACTATGCATAACCTAAGATTAGATAAATCCTCAACCACTAAGGCAACCCAGTAACCTATTTGAATGTGATTGACAGTTTCAAATCAGCTCTGGATCAATAAGAGCACCTTGGGGGGAGATTTAAAGCTAAATAAAAATGAATATACATTTGGTTCCCATGTCAACCACTCATTTTTTTCTCTCCCCTTGATGTCAAGAGTAATTCAGGCATTCACTAGAAGATGATCTCAATTCTGTCTGTCTTTCTGACCACGCAAGACCCATTCTAATGCTAGCTTAGTGTCTGGCCCATTTCAGGAGACGGTCAATGAATAATTGCACTCCTTTTTCAACAACCTGATTATAAGTCTTTTACTGGAGTGATGTCTTTGCACTTCAGTCTAATTGAGATCAATCCCCTTTCCTCATGTGTGCAAATAGCCTGTGTGCAAAGGAAATTAATGTTGTCATAGTGAGCTTTTGCAAGTTCAAAGGAAGAAATGAGTTGACTCTTCCCAGGTACAACTGAAATATATTTTTAAAAATAAATTGCTTGGGTATAAGTGCTCACTCCCGTTCAAGGAGCAGGTATAGACCAATGGAAAGTGGATGAACACAAGCCTTTTGGTCCATACGTTTACATAGGGTGACCAACTGTCAGGATTTCCCCGGATTTGTCCTGGTTTTTGTTCTTTCCATGGTGTCAGGGGGGATTTTCTATAATTTTCAATAATGTCCTGGAATGACACACCTTCCCCTTTAAGGCTGCCATTAGCATGGCAGGAATGAATGACATGCTTTCTTGAGGCACATCATTCCCCCACCCCGAGCTCCAATTGAGGTCTTAAAGGGGAAAGTGGGTCATTCGTGGACATTATAGAAAAGGCCCCAATTGGAGTGGATGGTGGTGGTGCAGAATGAAATCCTTTCCCCTCCTCCACTCCAATCGAGTTCTTTAAGGTGGCGGGGGAATAACGTACTTTCTGCAGGACTCAGAAAGCTGCTTCCCCACACACACACTAGGTGTCCTCTTTTTTGGTTTCCCAAATATGGTCACCCTAGTTTACAATGCTCATTACTGAGAGAAAGGAGATTCTCTTTCGAAGATAAGGAGGAGGCCCACTGGTCCCTGCCACCACTGATCAACTAAACTACTCATGTTACATTGGTCACTCACTCCACGAATGTGGTCAAAGAAGCAGACAATAGCAATGATGAGGAAAAGGAGCAGCAGAAGCAGCTGGGGACAATGGTGGTAAAAAGGTAAACTCACTAAGAGACTGGGAGTGTCTTGCCCAAGCCCCCACAAAACCTGGAGCTGGTACCTTATGCATCTTGACTTGTGGGGCAGGGGGCGGGGAGTCATTTGTTACTCTGCCTTAGGCAACAAAATGTCTTGGGCCAACCCTGACTTACATATGTATTGGGCCCAACAGTCTAGCGAGTAAAACCACAGCACTCACACCCACACGTGCAAGTCACATTAAAATGACATAGGAAACCAATATTTTATCAGCTTCAACAAGCACATATATTACTTGCACACATAAACAGGGCCTTTTCAGGGATGGCCCCACAATTGTATCTGCTTTTTATAAATTGCTGTTGCTTTTATTTAATTAATGCTGAAGTATACTTTTCTACTGCCCAATTTTAATAGAATATAATAATATATAAAACTGGATGTTTGTATTATTATGATTTGTGAGGACTGTATTTTTATGGAAGTTTTTACACCACGATGGAAGAACAATTGAACCCTGAATGGTGGCCTTGATCATAAAAAAAACAGAAGAGAGTAGACCTGAAGATAGCAGGCATATACTTTCTCAACTCACTAAGTTATTGAACACTACAGGCTAAAATTCCCCATTACGACCAGACTGTTATCTGTAGTAGTATTAATGAAGAAAAGTTAGCAGAAACTGCAGATTCTTCTTAGATTCTGTAGGTGGGTCTGGGGAGTTTAAGCATTACACAGGTATCCTGACCGTGATGTCACACACACGATTTCCTTGCATTCTCTAGAAAGCAACAAGTCTCTCAGAGTTCAGAATCTAATTTATAATAGCAAACCTAGCAATTCAGGTAATTATTTATTAACTCCAATGACCAGCCCATCTGCAGGAAAGACAAGGCTACGGGCTGAAATCAGAATCAATCCAATGCACTGTACCTCTGCCTTCAAAAAAGAAAAATGTGTGCGTGTGTGTTAAAAGCTTTGTAGTAAACTAAAAAGTCTTCTATCTTGGGAAATGAGAGCTTAGATGCCTTAGTACAGCTATTGAAGCAAAGGCAGGATGTTTAAATGGAGCATCTAATTCTCTCTCTTTCTTACAATGGTTATTGTGAAATGGCCTCCGTTTTGAGCCGCTTTCCTCTGAACGCCTCATCTAGCATTGGCTGGAGCATTGTCCCCCAAGGAGGTGGCACTGTTTTTCCACTCTCCACATTCTTATTTGTGTAAGACTCATTTGGGTTAACAATGCAATTACAGCCTCATTTCTGTGAATAGCTCGAACAACATGGAAAACATTCAAAGCAGCCGGGGTGAACAGAATGCCACCTACCGAGTCTTGCCTCAGCATGAAGCCGTATCAAGGAAGAACACGCAGGACGGCATTTGCACCAGGTGGCCCAATGCAGTTGCCTGAGAGGGGCTCTTTTAGGGGAGGCATCGAACTTGTTCAAGTAGCGGAAGAAAGAGCAGCCCACCTGTTCCAGCTTGGATAACAGAGAGCTGAAGAAAGGAGATGAAGAAGGATGGTAACTCAGCAGTAGCGCACATCATTTGGATGCAAGAAGTCCCACGTTTAATCCCTGGCATCTCCAGTAGATCTGGGAAAGACTCCTGTTTTGAGATTGTGGGGAGCCACTACCAGACAGGCTAGGCAGTATGAAATGCTGGCTTTGTGATATAATTCAGCCACTAGTTGGTGATGTTTCATTGAATATATAGAGCATTGCTGAGAACAGAAGTTTTCAATTCCAAATCCTGTGTTCGCTGTCTAAAGCAGCTCATCGTAAAGATGGAAAGACTCCAGAAGAAGAAATGCAGGATTTTTACTTAATGTAGAGAAGCTCTGTATTTATGTTTTGTTTTACGTGGTTTTATTGGACGTATTTAATTGATTAATGAATAATGAGCATTTCATTGAAATTCCTGCATTTTATTGTTAGCTGCTTTGAGCACTAATTTATCATAGAATAGCAGAGTTGGAAGGGGCCTACAAGGCCATCAAGTACAACCCCCTGCTCAATGCAGGAATCCATCCTAAAGCATCCCTGACAGATGCTTGTCCAGCTGCCTGCCTCTAGTGTGGGAGAGCCCACAACCTCCCTAGGTAACTGATTCCATTGTCATACTGCTCTAACAGTCAGGAAGTTTTTCCTGATGTTCAGCTGGAATCTGGCTTCCTTTAACTTGAGCCCGTTATTCCGTGTCCTGCACTCTGGGAGGATCGAGACGAGATCCTGGCCCTCCTCTGTGTGACAACCTTTTAAGTATTTGAAGAGTGCTGTCATGGCTCCCCTCAATCTTCTCTTCTCCAGGCTAAACATGCCCAGTTCTTTCAGTCTCTCTTCATAGGGCTTTGTTTCGAGACCCCTGATCATCCTGGTTGCCCTCCTCTGAACACGCTCCAGCTTGTCTGCGTCCTTCTTGAATTGTGGAGCCCAGAACTGGACGCAATACTCTAGATGAGGCCAAACAGGGCTGAATAGAGAGGAACCAGTACCTCACATGATTTGGAAGCTATACTTCTATTAATGCAGCCCAAAATCCAGTCCAGCTGGAATCTGGAAGCCAGATTCCAGCTGGACATCAGGAAAAACTTCCTGACTGTTAGAGCAGTACGACAATGGAATCAGTTACCTAGGGAGGTTGTGGGCTCTCCCACACTAGAGGCCTTCAAGAGGCAGCTGGACAAGCATCTGTCAGGGATGCTTTAGGGTGGATTCCTGCATTGAGCTGGGGGTTGGACTCGATGGCCTTGTAGGCCCCTTCTAACTCTGCTATTCTATGATTCTATGAATAGCATTTGCCTTTCTTGCAGCCATATCGCACTGTTGGCTCATATTCAGCTTGCGACCTACAACAATTCCAAGATCCTTCTTGTTTGTAGTATTGCTGAGCCAAGCATCCCCCATCTTGTAACTGTGCATTTGGTTTCTATTTCCTAAATGTAGAACTTGCCATTTATCCCTATTAAATTTCATTCTGTTGTTTTCAGCCCAGCACTCCAGCCTATCAAGATCACTTTGAAGTTTGTTTCTGTCTTCCAGGGTATTAGTTATCCCACCCAATTTTGTGTCATCTGCAAATTTGATAAGTGTTCCCTGCACTTCCTCGTCCAAATCATTAACAAAAATGTTGAAGAGCACTGGGCCCAGGACTGAGCCCTGTGGTACCCCGCTCGTTGCCTCTCCCCAGTTTGAGATTTAGTGGAAAGGAAGGATATAAATTTAATAAAGCCTGATTTTAATGCTCCTAGAAGTGCCATGCTGGATCAGACCAAGGGTCCATCTAGTCCAGCACTCTGTTTACACAGTGGCCAACCAGTCGTCGGCCAGGGACCAACAAAGCAGGACATGGTGCAACAGCACCCTCCTACCCATGTTCCCCAGCAACTGAGGCATATAGGCTTATTGGCTCAGATACTGGAGGTAGCACATAGCCATCAGGACTATTAGCCATTGATAGCCTTCTCCAGGAATATATCCAACCCTTTTTAAAGCCATCCAAATTGGTGGCCCTCACCACACCTTGTGGTAGCAAATTCCATAGTTTAACTATGCGCTGTGTGAAGAAGTACTTCCTTTTATTTGTCATGAATCTCCCACCAATCAGCTTCATGGGATGATCCCGGGTTCTCGTATTACGGGTGAGGGAGAAAAAATGTCTCCCTATCCACATTCCCCATACCATGCATAATTTTGTACACCTCTGTGATGTCTCCCCTTAGCCTCCTTTTTTCCAAGCTAAACAATGCCAGTTGATGTAACCCTCCCTCATAGGGGAGATGCTCCAGCCCCTTGATCATTTTAGTTGCCCTTTCCTGCACTTTTCCCAGCTCTATAATACTTTTTAGGTGTGGTAACCAGAACTGTACACAGCATTCTAAGCGTGGTTGCACCATAGATTTGTATAAAGACAATATGATACCGGCAGTTTTATTTTCAATTCCCTTTCTAATAATGCCTAACATGGAGTTTGACTTCTTTACAGCAGCTGCACACTGGGTTGACATTTTCATCTATCTGTCCACCAGTCAGATATTCAAGTGAATCCATGGATAGGTATGAGGCACTGGTGAACAAGCTGTGTTTTGGGGCCAGGACTTTGTCATGGCCATGAATCATGTTTTCCCTACATGCAAGTATGGTGAAGAAACACATCCCCCCACCCTCCATGTCTTTGGAACAATACGATTGTTGGCTTTTGTCTCCCCCATGTCCCTATTATACACACAGGGCTTCTCTACAAAAGTGATTTATTGCACGCTTGTGATTGGTCATTCATGGAAGTTAATGGGTTCTCTACGTCATTCACTACACAACATCGTCAACCTCCAGGACACTTCCCGCGCTCCCCCCTTTATCCCACTTTCTAATCAGTCCGCCATGTGAAATGCTGGTGTTGTGCTATAATCCAGCCCCTAGATGGTGCTGTGTAATGGAAAAGATAGAAAAAGGAAGGTTTTCAGATCCATTCAACTCAAATCATGTGTCCGCTGTATAAAGAAACCCATTGTAATCGCGGAAAGAAACGTGAAGCAACCCCCCCCCCGGTAAGGATGCAGGTTTTTTGTTTAATATAGTGAAGCTCACAGATGGCTAGACAATTTCCTGCCAAGCAACCATTTGTACTTAATGGGGAAAGGAGAGAGGAGAGACATCATTTGTGTGGTTTGTTAATATTTGGAGTTCATGCGTTTTCTCTGCACACATGAAAGGCAGAAAGAACATTCTTCAACATCCCCAAGTATATTTAGCTACTGGCATCACTTTGGAGAAGGGAGGAATGACAAAGACTTGACTGAAGGTCAAGGAACCCTACCGAGAGCCAAGCAAAATGTCTTTCGGCTTGAGGAGCGAATTGCATTTTGGAGAAGTTCTCAGGGGCCACCATCCAGTGCTGGGCGGGGCTGAAGGCAAAAGGGGAGGGGCCAAAATTGTCCCAAATATCAGCATATTTTGCCTTAAAGCTCTTACTGCCAGCAACTAAGCCTTAAGAGAGGCTTGGAACTGGGGGTAAACTCCATAAAAGCAGGGAAACCATCAAACGATTGGCAGTTAGGGTAAAGGGGGTGCGGTCAGGGGAAGGGGGCATGGCCTTCTGAGGAATTACAGAGGGTCTGAGCTTCTACACCCCTCCTTTAGCAATTTAAATACCCTGTGTGTGGAAGGCAGGTGGTGGGAAGGGGTTCAATATATATATGGCGAGAGAGAGAGAGAGAGAGAGAGAGAGAGAGAGAGAGAGAGAGAGAGAGGGAGTTTGGCAATAAGCTACAGAATCTTAGCTCTAGAAGATACATCATGGACTCAGATTTTCTAGTACTTTAGTTCAGGCTTGTGAGACCTACTTTGTTTTTTACTAGAATTGTGTGCCTTGTGCAAAAGACACACTGGGTGGGTCCAGATCAGGTTTTAAACGTGCAGTCACCATGACCCATTCATGGAATTTTACGGGCAGACTAGACAACAAGGTCTTCAGTCTGTAACCCTACCATATTTTCTCATTGCATCTGTCTTTTTTCTTCCCACAAAAAAATGTTAAGAAAGAAAGGACTGGATAGCTGTATGATGTATATTGATTGCTAAGGCTAGGAGCCCCCCGTTTGGAAATACCACCATTAGAATGAAAGATTTCTGAGTTCAGGAATTTGTTCTGAGTACAAGAACTGAGCAGAATTTATAGTCCTTCCACCCAAAAATCCGCTCCTGGTTACTCCCAAGTTTTCTTCCTTTCAGCAATATAATTTAGAATAGGGTGGACCTACTGATGCTATTGTAGAACATCTATGACAATACATCCTTGATCTACTGCAAATCACTCAGACATCTCGACAATAGATCCAGATCTACCTTTCTGCTCAGCCCTGCTTTAGTTAATAAAAAATGCAATTAGTGGAGAGAACCCATTTTCCTTTGTTCGTCAAATTATCCAATCAATAAACAATTATTGTGAGATTGTTCTCCAAACTCTCACCACCTTCCAGGAGAACATGCTTGTATTGCCATTATTTTTATAGTTGCTAAATCTCTCTTTGCTTTGGGAGAAGGGGAACAATTTAAAACATTTACAGAACCTCCCAGCTGAAGAGCAAACATTTGGCTTTCTGCTCTGAATGCACTCGAGGTTATCTTGCTGATAGTTTCCTTGAGAGATCTGCTATTTAATTTCCTGGGGAAACATATCTGCAGGTGATTGGCAGGTTTTCATTGTTCTCTGTTAGATACACACCACACACACACACAAATTAACACACGGCTGGAGCTCTCTCCTTGCGAGTGGCATCCCACACCACATGCCCCATAGTCGCAATCAGACTGAACATAATGGCAAAGGACTACCATGGCAACCTATGAGATAATGCAGGCTACCCAGTGTGTGTGCAGTCTTGCTTCCCTTTTAGTAACAACTGCGTAATTAGCAGTAAGCCAAAAAGTACTACTAAACCACAGATATTTTTTTAATAAAATAGCAGTGATAAGGCCTTAACTCCCACAATGAGTTATGTCCTTGCTCTATTTTTAAGAACAGAGGCAGAGTGTAAGATTTTAAAGATGTACACGGAGAAATGAGGCCAGCTCAGATGCTTTCGAAAAATTCTGACTTGTCACACAAAAGCAACATCTCAGTAGAGATAAATAGCTCGTCTCAAAGCACCCTGGAGATACATCATAATTTTGGAGGAGTTCCACATCCTCAGTGGCCCTTTCAAGGCATGGACACACTTGTCAATTTGAGAAACTATCCTGGGCACCACCACAAAATGGCTGCCATGGAAGGCATGCATGGCAAAGTACAAATAATCTGCCCAAAAGGCTCTACCGCTACAAAGTAGAGGTAGGGTCTGAACCCCAATACAACATACTAAACAACTCCTTTGTACCCACAGCAGAAACCTATTTCAAAGCAATCCCATCTGTTGGTAAGAAAATGTCCTAATTTTTTTAAAAAAAATGTGTGACAGGTAAGGCACCTTGGTGAATACTGATGCCTGTGAACTCCAAGTTACGTACCCCTGCTTTATGCTATGCCCTAAAACCAGCTTTTCCTAATCTGGTGCTTTCTGGATGTGTTAGACTATAAGACCCATCATCCCCAGCTAATTGGCCATGCTGGCAGGTTATGATGGGAGTTGGAGGACACCGGGTTCGGCAAGACTGTCTTACACCTACAACTTCCAACAGCAGCCCTGCTTAGTGTTATCACGGATAAATATGAAGCAAGAGCAACCATATTTACATCCCTAATAGTATAAATGTAACTGTTCCTCCCTCCCCTGCCCAAACATTCACAGTCTGTTAAGAGTGCTCTTCCGCACACTTGCTGTGTCCAACACGGAAGCAAATTGAACACTCATTTGTTATAGCTCTGCTGAAATAAATAAATAAATAATAATAATAATAATAATTTTAGAGAGTTTTTGCCTTTTCTTTTTTTTACATTAGTCTGTGGCTTTACTTTCCCTGTGACCAAGGCCTCTGGCATTTACAGTGCACAATCAATCCTCTCAGCCTCTGGAGTTTAGAACTGCAAATGTTAGTTGTATGGTGCTCCAACCTGACTATGGAGATTATGATGCTCCATTCTTATAAATAAGAAGTGACCCATTGTAGCGGAACTGTAGTTTTTGGGTTCAGATCCCACATCTAACACCATGTTCCATCTCTGATCTCTCATAAACAGGCTCACACCTGTTCTATCTCTGGTCTTTCATAAACAGGCTGACACCATCTTGTCTTTGGAACAACAGTATGGAGTGCTCTTTATTGCCCCCTCTGCTAGCCTGAGAGAATGTACCCTTGATTATTTCTATATATTAGAGTTTTAAAGAAGAGTGCAACTCTACATACTTCATCTGAAAAAGCTGTTTACAATTCTTCATCATTTGAGGGGTGGTGGTGGCAATTTTTGCTGATCAACTGCCTAGTATGTATGCTTAAGTAAGTAAGGTCAGCTTCTATGTTCATATTTTCCTAAATCAGGAAAGAAATATAGTTAAAAACCACAAGAACATCTTAAACAACCAATAAATAAAAACTTACATAATAGGTTACACATTAACACTCTTAGAAACAATATAGTTAAAACAATGATCAAAAGCCAAAAACCTGCCAAAACAGATGAGTCTTAAGGGGCTGTTTAGAGTAAACAGAAGAAGAGAAGTTTAGAAATATGCCTTCAGTCCAGCAATGCTCCAACCTGCAAGAGAGAAATTAAAGGAACATACAATTAAATGAAATACTTAGCACAATAGCCTACCTACTGTGAGCGTACTTACCAGGCGTCTGGTAGGACTTTGAACAATGTCTAATGAAGCGATTCCCTCCTCATTACCACCTCTGCACACTCTTTCTTCCTGGTTTGGGAGATCAGTGCTTGGGGAGAAAAATGTTAAGGGAAAAAGAACTTATCCCTTTGGAGACATAGAGCAAATCTGTTTTGCATCTATCTATACACCTAGGATAAGGCAGATGAGAGGATATTGTTTAGGAAAGACAGAGAGGCATTGCCTCCCCCATATTTCAGACTACATGAGCGCATTCCACAGGAGCATTCATATTTCTCCCTGACCACATTTTGGGGGTATAAACCATTATACAGGCCTGTGTACTAGATATGCAAGTCAAGGAGACAGATCCCTTTGATTGGACCAGCATAGATAGACTTATTGTATAGTTACTATAAGACAGGGATGGGAGGGAGCGGTCAAGCGCACATGTAGATGGCCTCACAGATGCTCAGTTTCCACAAGATGAAAATAATCCATGATCACCAAGAGTGCATATCACCTGACTCTGTTAATATATGGTATTTTCTAAACACTGTGCACGTCCTACATCAGGTGTCCTCAACCTTTTTGGACTCATGGGTACATTTGGGAGTTTGAAACTGCTTTGGGCACCACTACAAAATGGATCCCACAGGGGATGTGACTGCAGTGAGGGCCTGGCTAGTCAAAGTGAGCTAAAGAGGTGTGTGTGTGGAGGAGTGGAGGGAAGAGAAATAGTGAGGCTAGAGGCTGTGAGGAAGGAAGAAATAGCAAGACAAAGGCATAGATGGGAAAGCAAGACTAAAGGCTGTGAGGAGAGAGAAACAGTAAGGAATAATGAACTAAAGAGGTAGTGGAGGGGCATAGAAATAGTAAGGCTAGAAAGAGGAAGAACCCTAACAATTCTCTTTTATGTAAAAAATTTTTTTGAATGGGGCAGGGAGTGAAGAGCTTCCATTGTCGATCCTTGCTTCGGTGTCACGGATGGTGATCCATGATTGGATGCTGGCCCCGGTGACCTTGATTATTGCCGAAAAGCCTGCGCTGCCTCCCTGCATCAATACTACTTGCCACCAACCTGCATCAGCGATACCACAGGGTTTGGCGGCGGAACAGTGTCAACTCGGACCGTGAAGATAGCCCCTTGGAACTGTTTCACTCAGGAAACGCTTTGGTGCCTCCTAGGCCTAATCTACACCAAGCAGGATATTGCACTATGAAAGCAGTATGAAAGTGGTATATGGTATATGTTAATGGGCCCCAACAGTTGTCAGTGCATGTGGTGCTTCAGTTTGAAGGATTAAACAGAAAGGAGGAACACCTGAGCGTGGGAGTGTTTGGGGAGTGGCCCTTCACAGGAACAGGCAAAAGCTAGCTGAAGACCCATGCAGCTGACAATTCCCCATCACCACAATCCCCATAAAAGACTTGTCAGAACTCAGAAGCGATGCTGGAAGCAACTATTGTTCTTGGTGCCTTGTCTTTGTAGTTTGCATAGCAGCTCCTTGATCTTGCCTGGACTTATCCTGACTACGCTTTGATGCTTTCCTGAATCCAATGTTGTTTGACCTGGCTTCTGAGGGATACTTTGGCTTTTGACCATAGACTATTTGTTGACGTTTCCCTCCTGCTTATCAAGTTTAACAGCTGCGATTTATGAGAGTGCATTTCAATACTGCTATAAAGCAGCAGTGTGGCTCTGGCCTTTTATATACTGCTTTCATAGTGCAGTATCCTCTGTGGTGTAGATTAGGCCCTACTATCATTCCTTAGTTATGGGCTCTTGTAAAAAACACCATTAAGAGTTAGAACTTTAAGTTTCCCCTGCATGTTACATAGCTACCTACAGGTGACATGCAGTTCACAATTAAGGTATAATAAAAGGCAGAAATTAGGAAGATAGAGACTTTCTAGTTTCTGCAGTACATTTACATTTGCCTCATGCACATGATAAAAAAATAGACACACGGCACAGGTGGCTGCTAGCAAGGTCTTTACATTTAATTTGCAATAATTTGTCTCTATTTCACTTATCCCCTTCACTGCTACCCCTTCTGGCTAAAAGCTCTTATTAAATCAGCTTCCCAGTAAATGGGAGCAAATATGAATTAACTATAAATAAACCTCAATCTGTGTTGCCGCTCTTCTAATACTATTTGATTTAGGCTGCAATCCTTTGGTCCCTGGTGTGCTGTCTCAGGGGCATAGGATATGTTAGATCTCCCCCTGTGAGGGCAGAGAGAGATGTCTGCCCTAGAAGGGGGTGTCCGATGGAGGGGGATTCCGACTTTGGAATCCCTCCTCCCAGCTTCTGCAGAAAGCTCAGCAGCTGGTGCTTCTCTGATGTCAGAACTCTGTCGTTGGACGGGGCGGGTGAAGGAAGCGTTCTGGAGTTGTGTGAGGAGAAGCAGTGGGTCCACAGGATCCATGGCCTCCCAGTCCCCAGACACCCTCTCCAAATCAGCTCCAGATCTATGGTAGCCCTGGAGCTGGTGTACATTCAATTCCTTCCCATTGAAACCGATGGAAGGGAATTCATAAAACACATACATAGAGAAAACAATTTGTTAAAAAAAAAAAAAAAAAACACTGAAAAAAGAGCAAGAATGCCTCTCCTCTCTCACACACTCTCACCCTATTACCGTGAGCCTGGCGGAGCTGTGGATAAGGTAGTTCCTTTCGTCCTTGGATTTCCCCAGTAGCAGCAGAATTGCTGTAGTTGCATGTTATCAGCATGGTAAGGCTAAGTGATTCATTGGCCTAGTGTCTTTTACAAACAGCCTTCGCTCCGACTGTGTGGACAAACTATAGACACAATAATCACCTTGTACAGAAGCAGCCAACAATTTTTTTCCAACTTGGAAGTTGGTTCCATATAGGGAGATCACAAATAGACTCTAAAAAGCAATAACTATATGTTTCAGAATATACACCGGGCATCATAGCTTTCCCCTGGGTGTAAACATATCAAACAAGACGTGTGCATTTGTCATAGAGTAGGTACACAGTGGTTTCCTCATATGTAAGAGATCATCTACAGTAAGGCAGCTTGTAGGAGTAAAGGTCATAAACTGTGGGAGGGGCCCTGGAGGTTGACAATGTCATTAAAAGGACCTGCAAACTTCCATAAGCAACCAATCTTGTTTGCATGATATAAGCCCTGTGTGAAGAAGCTCTCAGGCTGTGTCCTTCTCTTGCTCATAAAAAGGAGCCCTCGTTTAAAAGCTGGTTCCCAATGAAGTTATCCTTCTGTTAATACAGTGGTTCTCAACCTTCCTAATGCCGTGACCCTTTAATACAGTTTCTCATGTTGTGGTGACCCCCAACCATAAAATTATTTTCGTTGCTACTTCATAACTGTAATTTTGCTACTGTTATGAATCGTAATGTAAATATCTGATATGCAGGATGTATTTTCATTGTTACAAATTGAAATACGTGTTTTCCGATGGTCTTAGGCGACCCCTGTGAAAGAGTCATTCGACCCCCAAAGGGGTCGCGACCCACAGGTTGAGAACCGCTGTGTTAATATGTTTCCTTCTGCACAAAGCGAAAACGGAAGTATAGAAAAATGTTTGAAAAATATCTTAAAACAAAAGGAAAGTAGATGATAAATGCACCTTGAGCTAGGCAGGCAGAGTACTTGCAAGCTGTCAGTGGCTAAGACCTGCTTGTCAGCCTGCAAGTCAAAGGTCAGTTGCTCTCAGAACGTTTCTTAGGAATGGTTTCTGCTTTGCAGGACCTGTCACAATTTGGCATTTACTTTCTGGGTCAGCAGAGAAACCAAGGACTGCATACAAAGAGCGAGTCCACCCTTAAATTTGTTCCCTCCACTTCAGGTCTCAAGTGTACAGAAGAGCAGGTGTGGAACCTTGCTGAGCTGCTGCAATAATTTTGCTCTGCCTTTTTCAATAAACATGAGAGTACTCTTACTATGGATATGTGCATACTTATTATCTATAGCGACACATAAGTAGTTAACTTACTCGCACAGAGCCGTTTCAGTTTGGCACTTCTTCAGTAATTCATACCAACAACATGGCATGGCGGCAATGGTAATTTGAATACAGTGTTTTGTTTATTTTCTGGTATTATTTAGGTATCTTTGATACCAATGCAGGCTTTTTAAAAACCTCATTGCAGCAGGGAAGGGCGACTTTTTTTTGAGAGGGGGAGTTGCAGCGTTGGGAAGGAGAGGATTAGCAACCCTCCTCCCCACAAATGCATCCCTTGCCACAGTAAGGCTTTTTAAAAGCCTCCACTACCACCAGTGGAAGCTTTTTAGAAGCCTTATTGCATCAGGGCAGGGGCAATAAGAGTCAATACCATGGATCTGGAAATGTAAAGACAAGTAATAGTGCTTGTATGCTACTCCCTTGCACACTGGAATATATCAAGAGTCAGGTTCAATACAGACGTTTAAAAATAAAAGAGCTTCCCTGAACTTTGTCAAAGTTGTGTTTTTTTGTAGGCTTTTCAGAGAGGCTGCATTATCTTTGATACATCACTGATTAATTGGGCAATTAAAAAGGAACACAGATAATGAAAGATGTTAATTAACCTTTCTAGTTTAACATAAAGATAAAGAACAATGGAGGAAAAGGAGCAACCAGCAGTGAAATGGAGGCAGAGGTGGCCTTCCGCAAGTGGAAAGCAGGCCTCTGTTTACACACGGTGTCTCAAGATGTGAGTCAGCCTGCAGCTTTGTGCCATCTCTAACATGATGTGTCATGACGCTAGTACAAAGCTTGGGCAATCTCTTGCTTCTGCAGGTATAAGGCAGTTTCTTATGCTCAAGATGCAAGAAATCAAACATCTAAAATCAAAGAGTTGGAGAGGGCCTTGTGGTCCATCTCATCCCGCCCCCCTGCTCAATGCAGGAAATCAAGAGCTAGGCCAAGAAGGTCATTCTGGACAAGGCTGTGTACTCAGGTCATGGGAAGGAGAATAAAGCAAAGCTGTGCCTGGCTGGGGTGGGAGGTCATTTAGCAGCATGGAAGACTAGGGTTGTTTCTTAGGGTGACCATATTTTGGAAACCAAAAAGGACAAAATGGCCACCCTCAGGAGGCATGGCCACCCCAACATGGCCACTCCAAGGCGGAGCCAACTCAACATGTCCGGCCCCCAAGGGAGCGTGGCCTCGGTCACATTTATTTATTTATTACATTTTTATACTGCCCAATAGCCGAAGCTCTCTGGGCAGTTCACAAAAAGTAATCCTTTTCTGTGTTACAGAAAAGGATTATAAATTAGATATTGGATAATAAATGGAAACATGCAAGGGATAATGTTTGAATCCTTCCTGCAGTGGCTTGTCCAGATTTGAAAACAACCCACTGCAGGAAGGATTCAAACATCCCTTACATGTTTTAAAAGAGGAAGTGTGTTACAGAAAAGGATTATAAATTAGATATGGGATAATAAATGGAAACATGCAAGGGATAATGTTTGAATCCTTCCTTCAGTGGTCCCCCCCCCCCCGATATTTTGGTGGCCCACTCCGGTTCCTCCGGTTCCTGCGTGCCCCCCGGAGGTTTCCGGAATTTTCCGGTGCCAATGGTCACCCTACCTTTTCTACACTCGCCTCCCCCCCCCCCCCCGGATTGTTCCTGTGCATCCAAATGACACACAGGGGATCCCAGGAGCAGGCAGGGATGATCCCTCCATTTCCCTGGGATAACCCTTAGGTGTAGAAAGGACCTAGATTGCTGCCCCTCCCAGGAGACTTTTCTGAATTAGGTAAGTCCCAGGGCCCCACACTTTCCCAGTGTTGTTACCTCATTCCACTTCTTTTGGATCCTGCCCTAGGCATCTCAGACATCGTGTGTGTTCAGAAAACTCTGAAGCTTAACCGGGGGGCGGGGGGGGGGGAACCCTGGTATCCCTGTCTTAGAGTATCCTGCTCAGGACCACAGAAATAGAATAGCTGTTGGCATTTCAGTTGAGTGAAAATGGACTGCTTTCCACAGAGCGATAATTCCAAGTGTAAACACCTCCCCTCCCTCGCAGGGCAAGGAGGCAGCTCCACTGCAGTTCCTTTCACGGAGGCTATAAAGAACAGCAAATGCTTCACTTTTTTTTTTACTTCTCTGATGAAAAACAGGCTTGCATTCCACACAGGCATCTCTAAAGAATACATATTCTGTTCCATTCCCCATCGCTCAAATTGTGAGCTAAGCAATTTCCCTCCTTCTGCTGGCCCATTGCCACAGAGAACATATGTATTTATCTAATCATGCAGAGATAAGCATATCCGCTCACATAATATTCCAGCTCCCCGTGGAACGGCAAAGCCAAGTGTTAACTTACCTTGAAAACAAATTAATGGTTGATGGAAATTCTTGCATCTTCTTAAAGAGGGGAAAATGAAATCTATTAAAATGTCTAAAATATACAAGCCAATCTAAAAACAACAACTTGTTAGAAACAGACAAATGTGTATTTTGTAGAAATAAGTCTACAAAATGTTTATCATGCTAAACAGTTGATGATTTCACCTAAGTTTCCACCAGCAGTTATTGTTTTTATTTTGAGCTAATGTTTCTGCATGGTTGTGTCGGGAGCTGTGCAAGCTATAGAGTGTCTTCTTCAGTCATAAAAGGTGCTTTAGCACTGCAGAAATAAACATCTTCTTGCTTTGGGGAATAAAACTGCAAACCTATTGTTTTCTCCAAAGTAAAGATAATGAACAGCTCCCTATTCAAATTATAAATACACACAAGTTATGTTGCTCAGATGTTAAACAAATCTCTCCCAGAAGGAATGCAACCTGGAGTGTTTATATTCAAAGACTTTCTGTTGCTATCTTGGATGGTGCTGTAATAAGCAAACAGCTTGGTGAAACATAGTAAACCATAATACAAGAAGAATATGAACAAATGATCTAAATTAATATTGGGCAAACCATCAAAATGGTGGGAACTGCACAATGATGAAATTTGTGACTGTGCTTTAAATTCCAAAAGTATTACACATAAAAATAAATCTTAAAAATAAATAATATAATTTGGTAGCTACTAGGGTTAGAGAAATAATTCCCCTTAACTCCTTTGTACTTTTGAGGAATCAGAAATGGTACAGGTGGAGAGATGCCACTGTGCTAAGGAATTCTTCTTTGGTTATTTATTTATTTATTACATTTTTATACCGCCCAATAGCCAAAGCTCTATGGGCGGTTCGCAAATGAAAACTACACACCAAACTCTAGCTGTGTGGGTAGCTAAAACGGAGAATAACCCCGTTCACAGAAATTCATAAATTATTTAAGCCACAAGAACCTGCTTCTGCACCAGGCTCTCTGAAGTTACGGGTGTTTGGGAAGGGGCTTCCTATTGTTTCTTGAGCGGACAATTGTCTTGCTTAGTTTGCATAGTTTTGCCTAGAGGGAAGTTTTCAAGAGATTAGGCTCCCTTCATGTAGAAGAGATGTTTGTTGCTTAAGAAAAGATTTGTGGATTACTTAGCAAGCCTCGTCATTTGCCTCCCATCAAAAGCAGGAGTTTTCTGAGAAACACGACACTATGTTTGCCCAATTTGTAGGTTGTTAGAATGATTTCTGAACCCAGATACTCTGGGTTGTTAAGGGTTAAACAACCCAGACTTAACCAAACAACAAACCTGCTCGTGCCTGACAACCCATGGCTTAAACAACCCATAGGATGTCATTACGTGCGATCCAGTTCTTTGACTTTACATTTTAGAAAATAAAAAGACAGAAACTTTCTTATAACATATTTCACTTTTGGGAGACATGTCAGCCTCAAAGAATAAGATTAACCTGATAGCCAAGTTCCAACACTAATTCTCCATCCATTTTTAAAAACAACAAATGGACTTCCTAATTCAGTTATTCCATTTGCAAAATAAAAACCTACAGTCACAAATAAAATGTATTTTATCTTTTCAGAGAATGTGAAGATGTAGTGGCCGTAGGTGTGCGGACAGGGTGTACTGGATGTGCCCAGGCACACCCTAATGTTCCTGGGGCCACTTCCGCTTCCACAACTGGAGGGGGGACTGCTTGAATCGGGGCTTTAAAAGATCCCAGCAAAGCACTTTCCGGAGCTTCCGGGAAGTGCATAATTCCCCTGGGCATGCTAATGGCAGTCACCATTAGCATCCCCAGGGGAACTACACTTTCCAGAGGCCCAGAAATCATGCTTTCTCACTCCTTAAGGCCTTGATTGGAGCAGTGATGGGGGAGCTTTCCCCTCTTCCGCTCCAGTCGGGATCTTTAAGGTGCACACCCTAATGAAATGAGCTGCACACGCCTATGGTAGTGGCAATAACAAACGACATTAGCTCAAAATAGCCCTGTACTTGATTCTTTAATTTACCTGTCGTTTAGATAATATATGCAAAATGCATGCTAGATTCTTCTTTTGAAACCAGAGGCGTGGGCTCCTTCAAATAACATTTTTGTGAGGTATACTTAAGAGTTGTGTTGGCTATTCCTGCAAGCACTGCTAACTATTTTAATAGGGACCCACTTAATGCCCAGATACTGGGCCGGGTTGCATTTAACCCACAATGAGCTGCAGAGCATGCTCAGCCACATATTGAATATGCAACCTTGAGCGGCCGTTGCTGTGTTGTGTAAACCTGGCCACTGTGGGTTATTTGAGGGTTAAATAATCCTCACATAACCCTACATCTAACCAAAGCTTATGGAATGGGATGTTTATTTAACTCTTAAATTACCGTTGGTGGCCAGGTTCGCATAACACAGCAATCTCCAAGCAGGGGGTGCATATTTAAAATGCTGCCTGGCGTACACCGCACTTCATTGTAGATTAAACAACCCCGATGAGCCTGCTGTGTTGTGTAAACCAGGTCATTGTCTCTGTCCTAAGTGCAATTTGTTTGTGGCATCCAGTGACATAAAGGTAGCCTTTGGTTCTATTCTTAGAAGGTGCTTTTAGCAAACTTTAGAGAACTCTGGTAATATTTACTTCAGGGTTAAAATCAGTGCCAAAGTGTCTCTGTGTTCTGATCTTCGCCTCTTTGCACTCTATCCAATTGTAGTGAAAGGAACACACCATTCTCCTCTTAGAGATTTCAGCTTTCATAACTCTTATGTAGACAGATGGCGATATTTGTCTCTTGTAAACTCCTTTAGATCTTAAACAAGTTTACCCTGACAGAATTCCCACTCAGATCAAATAAAAGAGACTAATAGTGTAATCTTATGCATGGCTACTCAGCTAATTTGTCAGTTTGTGCAGTCCCTGCCAAAATACAATAGAAATTCTATGCAAAAGGCAATACGGATTCTGTAATATGTAAAAAGAAGTGTTATGTATATTAAAACACATTAGCATATGTACTTCTCTTTCTTCAAATAACTTCTAAGGTTAGGAAACAAGAAATATATTGATAGGTTAGAAAGATGTCCCCAATTAATTATTTGAAAATGTACTTTTGAATCCAAGTGCTTACTAAAACTATGGACTGCAGGAGATCATAGAAGAGACCTTCTATCCTGTCTGAGACGTTGCCCAATATTGTATGGGCATTTGTTAAAAACAGAGTGTTTTCTATCAAGGCGACCAATATGATTTAAATTAATTAATATGTGTTTAATCGAGTGATCATCCTAAGAAGAAGCTAGATTTATTTTATTTTATTTAAAACTTTTTTCGTCTGCTTTTAGTGCAAAGGCCTAACAGCCCTACTTCTAGAGCTGTAGCAAAGTGGTAGAGCAGCTACTTGGCATACAGCAAGTCTCAGGTTCAATACATGGCATCCCCAGGTAGGACAGGGAAACCCCCGTCTCAAACCTTGCAGAGCTGCTGCCAATCAGTGTAGACAATACTGAACTAGATGGCCTAATGGTCACACATAAGACATCTTCTTGTGTTCACCGGAAATCTTATTTAGCGGCTGTGGCGTTACACCCCACAAGTCAATTCCAAATGTATGTCTGCGGTTTGTAAGTCTGTGGTTTTTAGAATGTTGGCCTGAGTGGGCGGAGTTAGAATGTCTTGGGAGCGGGGAGGAGTGATATATAAGGGAATGACTGAGGGGATTGAAAGAACTTTTCAGGGGGACATGTTAGGTACTCTTAGAGTCTGTAGTGCTCTCTGTGTTTATGGTACTTAAGTTCTGGGAAATTTGAGAGTCAGTGTAGTGAGTGGTGTCTTTAAAGTGTAGTGTGCATGTAGTTGATGTATATCAATCAATACTGATAATAAAGAAAGTTCAAGAGTGATTGTGTGAGAAAAAGGAAAGCGCGAATGTGAATGAGTGACAGGATTGTATGAAAGGTTTCAAAAAGGTTTTTAAATGTTGTTAGTTGAAACAAAGCTTGTGAACTTTTAAAAATAAATTTTGATTCTTTGTTTTAAAACTACCACAGAAATCCCACGTGTCTGTTTGGCATTTATCATCTTAAGTTTACACATTTAACACCCACTCTGACAATCATTCACCTCAGCAGATATAACACACAGCGCATTATTATATATATTAAAATCCTTCTCCATTTTAAACCCCTTTCTCCACATAGTTTGGAGGAAGGTGGTTTTTATCCCTTGCCTCAGGCGTATCAAACGGTGGTGCTTGGCTTGAGCAGGGAGTAGCTGCGGCCGGGTCTGGTGTTCAGAGCCTGTGTCGCCCCATATACTGAACTAGATGGCCTAATGGTCACACTCAATATAAGACAGCTTCTTGTGTTCACCGTAAATCTTATTTAGCGGCCACTCTGGCTTGTGTAGTTTTGCCCAGGTCTTGCTAAATGTTTACAAAACCATCTTTATCCCCAAAGGGCTAGACACTTGCTTTAAAGACAGAATCAGAAAGTTCAAGGCCATTTCAAGAAATGAACCAGACATTCCATGTTCTGCATTACAAAATAAAATATGATTTAAGGTCAAATGATATTTTGTGAATTGTTGTAGTGAAGTGGTAGTGCAGTAATTGAGAAGTGGAAGTTGCTTTTATAAAAAGTTGCCCACAAAAGAGAGGTTGCTTACATTTTCGATTTGGGTTGAGATCTTATCCTTGATCTCTCATGCTTTGTCTAACCATCTTGCAATAGAGGACAAAGCATATTCCTCTGTCTTGAGGTTAGCTGCATCTTAGCAGCAATCAACAACTCTAGAATTAAATCCCTTCTAATTTGGGGTATTACAGCTGCAGGTTGCAGCAGTATAATTGATTTAATACATCAGCATATATACAGGGCCACCCAGAGCGTTTATGGAGCCTGGGACACATGTGAAGTCGGGGGCACTACTACTGCCTCCTACAAGGGCCAGTGTGTGTGTGTCTGGTGAGCAGGGGGATCCTCTAGTCCCACAGCATGCAAACAGAGACAGGAGTATGGCCAAATATATCATCTTCATCTTCAATGGTCTCCTCCTCAAATAACTTTAGGGAAATCTCTTTCAAGGTGGTATTATATCCTAACTAAAATGCATAGCATTAACGTAAAATAGCGGCAACAACAAAGTGTGTTCTAGGATGTTAAATATTAACAGTTTTATTATAGCTTAAGCTTTAATGAATCAGAATTTATGAAATGGAAATGAAATGGCCCATGAAAGCCTATGCCTTAATACATTTCTTAGCCTTTCAGTTGCCACAGCACTCTATGGGCTTTTCCACTTGAGGCAATTCTCGTGCACTCATCATTCCCTATTCATGGTTGTTTATGTGTTCTTTAGATGACGTTGCAGCCCTCCAGTTTCACTTGTGTCTAACCAGCAATTTCAGCAAGTTTTTTTTTTAAATGAATTCTGTCCAATATCACATTCCGTACTTGCATGGAATACATGCCTTTGGGCAATTATTTGTGTTTCTTTCTTATCTAGCAATTCATCAAACCAGCACGCAAAGGCACAGGTATATATGCTTTGGTCAGATTCCCAGCCATCTTGTAATCTTAAATACAGATATCAGATGGATAGATAGCACACACACACACACACACCAGCTTTATACATAATCTGTTCCTTTAAAAAAAAACTTTTACCTGTTGTGAAGGTTTGAAGCCTACAGACGCAAGGTAATAAACTGAAGCCTAGGGTTTTCTGTTAGGAGTAGAAATCCGTGAGAGTAGTAGTTTCATTTCTCCAGTTGGTTCATTCCCTAGTTAAGTTCCAGATCCCAAGCGAGGTTAACAGAGCAGTATAAATGTCCACATTTTTCATAGGGAGAAATAGCAAGAGTATAGTTACAAAGCTCTGCCCAGCCGTTCTGCCTCCCAAGGGGCAAGTCAGTGTTGCTAAACAGAGCAGACACACAACTAGAGTAGACTTCCCCTGCTTCCTGCCATCCCAGACAGCTTAAACCAAAGCCCCCGCCACTTTCAAATGGAAGCTCGTTTTATTCCACCGAGGATTCATCATTTGATTGGATGCAATTAACAAAAGTTGGTAGCTGAGCCATTTACAACAGTAGAATTGCTCCCTCGCCAACTCTCCAACTGAATCTGGAACTAATCAAAAGAAAAACAGAACAATCTTGTAAAGGGAAAGGGAGTTATCACAGTGTTGTTGGCAAAGAGTTTCTAGTAGGGTTGCCAGTTAAAATAATAATAATAATAATAACAATTAATAATAATAACAAATAATAATAATAATAATAATAATAATAAATCTGGCCCTTCTCCTGTGCCTTTAGCAGCAGGACTAGAACCAATGGGTGGAAATTTCAGTGGAGCAGATTTCAGCAAACATTGGCAGAAATGTCCTAACAGTACACTTTTTGACGGTGGGACAATATTGCCTTTGGAGGTGGTGGGCTCTCCTGTGCTGGAAGCATTTAAGCACAGGCTGTCTGAGCATCTGATAGGTTTGCTGTAGCTATATCCTGCATTGCAGATCCTGCCTTGAGCAAGGAGCTGAAGGTGGACAAGGTAACTCCCAAGGTCCTTTGCAACTCTTGTGATTCTATGACATGTTGAAATTCAGCAAAGATTTCACCAGTCAGGTGTGTGTGTGTGTGTGTGTGTGTGTTTCAAGTTACTGTTTAAAGACACAGGAGCAGGTTAGAATGAGCTTACGTGGATCTTCTTGTTTTGTTGAACTTGTATAAATAATCAACATTTTAAAAACCCGAATAAAAACCATTAAAAATGAAACAAAAGGCACAGGAGCAGGGTCAGTTTTTTATTATTATTTAAAGCAGAGAATCCTTTTACTAAGGTTTTTTTTAAGCTGTTTTTTATTGAGTGGCTCTTTGCATGAGCAACTATATTTATTTTAAAAATAGATGCAGAACATTCAGAAGCAAACCTCAGATGACATCCCAAGCTTCTCCCACTTGTCTACTCCAGTGGAATACAAAAAGTATTAGAGAAAGAAAAAATCCCATCCTGCTGGATGCTAAGCAGGATGAGAGCTCAGCCCTATCACCTTTTCTGATTCTCTTGGGTGGGAGAAACGTAGACACAAAATAATGGAAATTACCACCCTGCTGGGGCCCTGGCTGGGGCTTCCTCTGCATTTGCCCTGTGTGAAGACATGCTGGAAGAGAACTCCCCTGTCTGCTGCATCCTCCTATGCTACTCCCACCCCTTTGGGATAATATGGATAGGAAGATAAGAAGCAGGATGGTACCAAAATCTCCAACAATTTTTTTGTACTTAATATTTATTTGCTTAAAGCCCCACTATTTTACCCAGGAGATCATAATGGAACTTACACCTCTCACATGTGACTTCTGCTTAAACTTTGTACTATAAATACTCTCACGGTTCTCTGCAAGTTTAAAATACTGAATGAACAAAACCCCTTGAAGATGACCCCTGTGAACAGTGAGATAAATCAAAATACTTTTAGTGGCTTTGGCAGGGAAATCTTTTACCCTAAACTTGTTTCATTCTTATCTGCCCACAAGGATTTGTTTGATTTAAGTAGTAGTTTGGGTATTGTGCAGAAGGGACATTCTTAACAGTACATACATTTCCAAAGTCTTCAATCAATCCTTGATTAATGGCCATAGAATTTGTAATTAAGCCACCATCAGGAAGCTGTACATCCCCTAGATAAATCTACTCTCATCTGCTTTTTGTAGTTATTGAACAGAGAGCTATCAAACTGATTTATCATTACATTCATGTATTTCGACTTTATAATAGTTTGGAGGATGCTTAGCAATATAATAGCTAGAGTGGAATTCTTTACTTTACAAGCATTCTTAAGCAAGCAACATTGTTGTGTACAATAACTAAAAGTCTCAAGGGCTTCTTCCAGGCCCTTTTCAGACTTGGCTGTCCTAGTACTCATCGCAAGCTACGTAATTCTTTCTTTCCCATTCACTCTAGGGTTACTGAAGCTCACTACTCTTCCATATTTGAGAACTTGTAAGATAGCACCTGCTCCAAAGAACTGCCAAATTAGAAGTTATTTGAATGGAAGCCTTAGTGCCATCATAATATGTGTGTGTGTGTTATATATTAGTGAATATATAGGGCAGAATCCAATATTGTCATTCTGCAAACTCAAATTATGTTAGTGGAGCTCTTCCATTGTGCAAGAAGTTGTGCAAGAATAATGCACGAGTGGGCGCATAACCACTTGCACAAATGTAACTTTTACTTGGATTCTCCTCTTGCACTTAGTTCAGAACCTAGTGTGCAATGTTAATACCACTAATGGAATGACACAGATGGATTCTGCCCATAGTATATGGAGAATATATGAATGGGCCAGGTTTCACATAGGCTGGAAATTGCCCTTACTTTGGTATAGCAAAGCCTTAAAACAAAGTTATGCAGCTGTCAAGTGTTGGACACATTGACCCCATTCAGAAGACACCTTAAACCATGGCTTTAACTACAGTGGTTAAGCTAGAAAGCCAGGCTGTATTCAGAAGACACCTTAAACCACGGCTTTAACCATGGTGAATAAGGCAAAAAGCCTTATTCACCATGGTTAAAGCCATGGTTTAAGGTGTCTTCTGAACACGGCCTAGCCTTCTGGCTTAACCACCATGGTTAAAGCCATGGTTTAAGGTGTCTTCTGAACAGGCCCAATGTGTTTGCCTAATCCGAGTGAAGCCATGGCTGCTGGCACCCCTAGGAACAGCCCCTCTTCTGGTGTACTCCTGGAGGGGCTGTCTATTCCATTCCCCTGAGGTGCCCCTCCCACTCCACAGGAGGGGACAGCTGAATAATTCTGTCCCTCAGAATGTATCAACTACAAACCTATCTGTTGGTTGGGGAAGTCTGCCACTTAGTGACTGAAGGTGGCACTTAAAATGCAAAGACACATTTAAATTAATTAAAATTAATCTATGCATTAAAAAATAAAGTAACTTCAATATGCACATTTCTAAGGTCCCAGTTTATGCCTGCCAAGTTTCAAGTGTCTAGATTCCATAGTCTTGGAGCTATGGCATTGACAGCCAGACATCCTCAATGATTTATCTACCTATTTATCTATCCATACACATGAACAAAGAGAGCTCTCTCTCCCTGTCTCCACCACACACTACAGTAAAAGTCTACATCACATGTGAATATCGGCAATCCCAGACAGATTTTTTCAATATCCGAAAATATGTAAGTGAATATAGATAGGTCACAAAAACTGAGAAACATGTATAATTAATTTGCAGCCACAAGATGTGGTGAGGATCATTAGCTTGGATGGCTTTAAAGGGAGAGAGAATTTAAACAAACTCTTAAGATGAAACCACTATCAATAGCCATTAGTCATGATGGCAATAAATTTTTCCATATTAAGGTATGCTACTTAATGCCAGTTGCTGGGGAGCAACAATAGGAGAGGACTACTGCCTTCCTATTATGTTTGCGCACTTCCTAGACACATTTGGTTGACCACTTTGGGAAACATGATGCTGGATTAAAAAGACCACTGGTCTGATCCAGCAAGGCTGTTCTTACGTTCTTAACACTATTTTAGTGTCTATCGCTATTTACTGATATCTCTCTCGAGTTGTTCAGACATCCACAAAATTCGTCTGGGATTGTCAACATTCACTTGTCAGTCTCAACTTTAATAAAAATGTTGGATGCTCACTATAACATATATAAAACATGGATAACTTTCATTTCCAGTTACAGGCAGATGCTGAATTTTATACACGTTGTAACCACATACTTGAAAAGAAAGGTAATTTTCATACAAGAAAAAAGGGCTGCACAGTATTATTCTATATATACCACAAATCATTACATGCTGTTATAAAGATCCATATGAGGTATCATATGCATTTTTGCATGTATTACAACATTGATGGATACAGTACGTTGGTCCTCCATGTATCACTGCTTTTGATACCCAGATTAGCTGATCTGTGCGCAGAAACCTATTTCCACAAGGAAGTTGGGCAGTAGCTCAGGGGAAGGGCAAATGCTTGCATGCAGGCCACAGGCTCAATCCATGACTTTCCCTGCTCAAAGGATCAGGTCCACTGTTAAAACACTGGGCTAAATAGACAAATGGTCTCAACTGGTAGAAGGCAGCTTCCTATGTTTGTTCTTAGGTTGCCTCTGCCGGACTGGGATGAATGTAGAAGTGGATGAATGTAAAACAGTCTTTGCCCACAAAAGAAAACATAATATACTTACTATCAAAAGAGAACATAATATACTTACTATGGCAACATACATTTATCCAGTACACAAAATAGCACACCCACACCACCCACAATAGCTGAATCTTATATACAGATTCTGCTAATTTTCTCCATTGTCAGTTGTAAGTTATATTCCTCCCACTTGATTTCAGCATCTCCCAACTGTTGCAGTTGCCACTGTCTCCATGCACAGTGTACTAACTTCAGTCCTTTGCTAACTCTGCAGTCCCAGATACATTGGGTTGATTCACACAATCAAAACAAGCTTCTTGTGAGCCGCAGTGTGTGCCAGGTGCAATTTGCCTAATTACTGCCTGGCTGCAGCTTATCCTGCCATTTGGATCTAGGTGGTATGGCTTGTTGGAGGGATAAACTACCCTCAAATAACCTTACAACAGCCCATGGGCTAATTTGAGGGTTAACCCTCCAACAAGCCATACCTCCTGGGTTCAGATGACAAGACACGCAGCAGCCAGATGGTGAGTATGCAAATTGTGCCTGGCATGTGCCACAGCTCACAACAAACCACAGTGGCTTGTTTAAGCCATGGTGGCTTGTTTTGACTGTGTGAACCAGGTTAATGGCCTGATTCACAGGACAAAATAGCCCACCATGGGTTAATTTACCTGTGGGGGCTGTCTTGTTGCGCCAGGTGCCTGTGGGCACCATTTTTTCATGGTGCCCAGCTTGCTGTTGTCATACGAACCCAGGCAACATGGGTTGTTTGAGGTTAATCAAACCTCAAATAATCCATGGCTTGTTTTAGGGTTATTTGAAAGTTGTCTAAATATACCTGCAACAAGTTGAGGACGCACAGGCGCTCAGCACAGTGCAATAGTTTCCATGGATAAATTAACCTATGGTGGGCTGTCATGTCATGCAAACCCGTTTTGTTTTTCACTTTATGGTGAAAAAAATTAACGCTCTTCCCCCTTTTAAAATCTTGGCTGACAGACCTATGCTCAATCTTATAGAGATCATCATTCATAAAGCGATTTGCGAGCATGCATAGTAATGGCAGCATGATGCAGAGCTTCACACTTTGCTGATGCTCGCTGTTCACTTCCTGCTGTTTTTTTGAAGAGCAAATAATGACTTAATGACACCGCAGTAAAGCCTTTAAATGCTGACCGTAATGAAAAAGTAGTTTGCTAATCAGGAGCTATATTTACAACTGAGCTGAAGTTGTTCTGCAACATATTCCTTACATTCAAATATCAGTTCAAAGTTCCAAGCAAAACAATTCCAGAGTAATTCATGAGAAATCCATTTACAACTCAATTCAGTAGCTGGGAGGACGATGGAAATTAGAATAACCATTCCCACCCCCTCCAATTACCAGCTCAAGATTTAAATGAAGAAAACGTTAATAGGATGTTTTATGCTGTACTTTTCCTTGAACTCTCTGGCCTTCTGGTTCAGCATTTCCCATTATTTTAATAACGGTAATAATGCCACCTTCATTTATTTCAGTGAAACAACAGCCTCTTTTTTTCTTTCCATCTTTTAAAAGCCTGTGCAAAACAATCTTGTTCAGAAACTGAACTTGACAGGCTTAGGAAATTTCCAAAGAAGTTAATGAAACCAAATAGAATTTCACAGATAAAAATGCAGAATATATTTTAATATTATTTGGGAGCATTCAGGACTTGGTAGATGTTTACATTTAGTTGCAGGTTGAGATTGGATGCTACAAAAGTCAGATGCCTACTAACATACTAGAGAAGATTTGTTAAAAATGAAAGAGATATTGTGTTCAAGGAGAAAATCCTGCCCTTTTTGCAGCACTGATTCTGATAGTACCCTCCATTTATACTGTTCATGCTCCCCACCAGTCAAAAATGTGCATTTACTGAGCATATAGCTTAAGCCATGCATCTTTTATGTTGACCAAAATGAGTTCTTTCCAATAAAGCTAGTATTAAGGATATAAATCTGCTATATGGGAAACACAATATATTTAGAGAAGCAAAAACAGCTTCCTCCCAGACTAAAGCAGGAGCTTGGGTGGATACAGATATAAATCACAAAATAAAGTCTAGCTAGATGTTCCAAGTATTGCTTAAGCAAAACATGTTATCCGCTTGATATTCTCCTGCTAATGAAGCAGAGCAGGTCCAAGAAACTTGGGAGTTCAATGGTGTCACATCAGGACTTTCCTTTTACTTATATATTAGCAGGGAAGAGGACGAGGAGACATGGGGGCTGCTGTTTTGGGAAGCAGCGATGTCTCTCTCTGCTAATTTGTAGTTTGATCTATCATGGAATATGCCCTCCGTCAAATTCTAAATGCGCAAATTAAGGTAGACAAGGACACTATTGTATTTCAACATGGACATGGTTAACAGTAGACCTATAGAGTTGTGCAAGAGTGCCTTTTGACTATAACATCTGCATGTCAACACCTCTTCATAAAGGCACAGAGAAAGGTCTTCTCATAATTTCCCATGCCCTTTTTCTGGAGATGTACAAAAATCTGACTTTGAATGTTTTGGGTAGCATTGTGCAATATATTTTTTTAGCTGGTTTTAATGGCTAGAATTATATTAATTTTAAATTTGTGGCAGTATCCAACAGTGTCATTCCACAAATTCAAATAGGACTAGTGAAGCTCTGCCAAATCTTTCCACTGTGCAAGCATTGCCCATTACGCTTGCACAACTGATTGTATAAGCAGTAGAGCAACTGGTTGCTCAAGGGGTTGCACAAGCATAATGCACAACCACTTGTGCAGCCGCTTATGCAAACGTAACTTTAGTTGGATAATCGCATAGTTCAGAAGAACCCAGTTTCCATTAGCGCAACAACATTTGCGCAAACAGAGCGACACAGTTGGATACTGCTCCTAGTATTATATATTAGTATTTTAGTAGGCCTGAGGAAGTATCCAATAATGCCAGTCCACTTTCACTAGCGCAAGCAACCTCTAGCATTGTGCCAATAGTGTGAGCTGGTGAGATGGAGTTTTCTGGGAAAGCTGTCACACCAATTTATGTTATTGCCACATCACTAGAGGTCACTGATGATAGTGATACATCAATAACATAAGCAGATCAGCAGTGCTGGATGGTATTCATGTGTTTATTCAATTTTGATTTAAATTTTAAGTCACTGTGATGGGACAATGCTAGTAATGTAACTAAAATGAACAAACTCAAGCTTCTTTCATACCTTGCACTTCCACTGTAATACCCAAAGTCGGAGCCCTAGCCTCCCTCCCCCCCCCCATCCTTGGTGAAATGAGTGGACATCAAATGCAGGTATAGTTTTCACTTCATTTGCAGGGGAGATCTAGGACTTTGCCTTCAGATATTATACCAGAGTAATGCATACACTGGTTTTCCCAGTTTATAACTTCTAAGGTGCCACTCAGTAAATAGATTTTCTCAAGAATCACAAAATCATAATATGTTACACTGCATATATGCTAAATGAATGACCAAATTTGGTGAATGTGAATGCGGAGAATCCCAGATTTTTATTTTATTTTTACTTTTGGGGGAATGTCTGAAAAAAGATACTTATTTCTCCATTTTTTAAATATATACAAAAGAATGCTACCAATCACACGTAAGTGACTGCAAACATTCACTGCCCAATTTCACAGTTTCTGTGAGGATAAAATGGCAGGGGCAGAGGGGGACACACCATGAATAGTGCCTAGAGATCCTTGGAAGAGAAGGAGAAAAAGTGTAATTTAAAAAACCTGTTAAGATATAAAGGAGCTTTTCACATGTATCTAATGAAGTGGGGTCAAGAAAAAAAAAGAGTTATACCACAATACCTTTGTAAGTCTTTCATATTCCAGAAAAGTCTGTTTTTGTTACAACAGACTAAAATTTGTCCACTGAAACAAACCCTACATACCCAAATACGACTGAGACAAACCAAAGCAGGAAGGACTTCGCCAACTTGATTCATAGAAGACGTTGCTATACTTAAGATGGAAAGGTGGGTACATATGAAAATAGTGTTAATATCCACAAACTATTTAGTGCATTACCATAGCAAAGTGTATTTTCAAGACTGGGTTATCAGTATCCTTATCAGTCTGTCCAAATCCTTTCCATTAAAGGGTCAGTAGCTCTGCTGCTAGCACTGAACCTAGGTTGCGCTGTAGAATCAATAATGCATCAAAAAGGGCTAGTTCTATTAAAAGCCATCACTCAACTTCTATATTTCACATTTGTTGTATTGGGGGGGGGGGAGGACATGGGGACCACCCTTTAACTAGCACAACAAGATTTAACAACATTTTGGAAGGTGAGTGAGGCTAGAAGTATTACCGTCACAACCCTATCTGTGGATGCTTAGCAGGGCAGTCTGCCTCTGCTCTGTCCCTTTTTAAATCGAATAATTGTTTTTTGGGGGGGATTATTTCCCCCATATCATATTTCCATCAGAGAATTTCACTGTGATGCACACAGTGGCTTATTGTGATCCTGTAAACCAGGCCATTGCTTCCCCCTTTTCATTCTGACATCCTATTTTCCAAGAGAGCATCTCCCTACTCTAAAGGCTGTCAGCTCTAACAACCACTTTTCATCAGTGTAATTGTTCCCACTGGAGAGGTCAACCTACACTTGTGAGCTTAACTTGCTGACCTGCCATTAATCCTGCATTAAGGAGGGGAAAAAATACAGAACATGCCAAACAGAAATAGATTGAAACTCGCCATTATATTTCATTTGCATAATTAAAGCTCCATGATCTTGAAAGTGTATAAATTATGAGACCAGGTTTTTTTTAAAAAAAAGCACTGAACACAATATAAACAAATGCTGAAACATAGCAGAACACATTTAGGAGAACAGGTTAGTAGTTTCTGCACTGAAAAGGAGACACATGAGCACATGATCACTGGAGTGTCTGCCTGAAGCTTTAGCATGCTGAATCTAGACATCCCACATCGATAGCACCAAACAGGAAGAGGTACCAAGTTACATGGGGATTATGGCTTAAATTTATACCAACTTGTGGTGATCTTGCTAGTACATTTGAGGTAGTGTGAGGAAAAAGGTAATTGATGGACTCCACATGACTTTTAGGTGTCAGAGACACTGATTCAACATTTTCAAAATTTGCAAACCCTCTATCTTAAAGGGAATATGCACCTTTAAGGGAAACATTTTAATTCTGGGGACCAAAAGTGCAGGGTATTGAATGCTACAAAAGAGTAAGTAATAAATAAATAAAGTAGTATATTGACCTTTAGTCCATATATTATAGATTAATGCTAATCAGGAACAGCTATTAAAAGTACATAAAAGGCTTGCCTCCAGTTTTCAGTCTTTACGTCAGTGGTTTTACTTCTTTTATCAGCTGGTTTTCAGGAAGAGACAGATGTTACAGCTAGAGAAATGCAAGGAAAGCTGAGGTTGACTTTGGATAAAAATCTCTTTCCAAAACGTTTCCCTAGATTTAGTAAAATATGCCATGTTTTCCCCATAACTTGGGAGTTCCTCAGGGAATCTTGTCCTCTGAACTCTTTTCCAGAATGTTCTAACGTCCCAGTAGCTCTGGCTGCTCCCTGATGCAAATTGATAAATGGTATGAACCTCAAGATGTTCTTGGCCAGGCTGAAAAATGAAAACAAACTGCATAGGGCAGAGGGATAGGCCACTTTCTGAACTGCAACAAGCTATGTTTTAAAGCCACAACTTTTACTTTAAGGCCTTTATACAAAGGACAATATTATAATAAGTGGGCATTAAAAATCAACATAAAGATATACATGTGGCTTTACATAACCCAAATGGCTGAAATCATTAACCTTCAGAGCATACTATTCCACAGAAATTATGAACAGCACTTTTTGTTTCTGCCAACTCCTTGCAAACCTTAACATGGATTACCTCCTTATGACCCTCAATGCATATGGGGCCCCTCATGGGTTCTGAATGTGGAACCAATACAAAAAATTCAGATAAACAATAAATAAATCTAAACTGATTAGACTTGTGGTCTAAATGTTTAGATGTTACCAGTAGGCCAAGAAGAAAATGAATTAAATTAATTAGCACTCATTTATAAAAACCATTATAAATGAAATGATATGCGTCAGATGGACAGATTACTAAAAAATAAAATAAAAACGTGAAAGAAATGCTATTCTGTTACTCTTACTTCTGCAGAGAAACACAGTAAGTTGTGAAAGGTACTGAATTGATGGTACTAAGGAAATAAAAAGAAGATATGGAACTGCATAATTTTATGTTTTGGTATGTAAGTTTGACAAATAAGAAATAGATAAATCGCTGAAAGCTGACAAAATGGCCAAAATGCTTGGATAGGTATCTAACTTGACTTTACAACTCACAATGAGCATTTACTTCTGATGCATTTGTTCTTTAACAGTAAACACAGAAAATAAAGAAGAATGCGCCAGGAGCTACTTTCCGTGGATGAGACGTCCACATTTATTTTTTTCCCATAGGCATTAAAAATGGCAGTGAAGTATTCTGTGAAAGAGGCAGGGAATGAGAAAGGTGCAGATATACTGGACTGAGGTTTGTGCTTCAAAATTACACCATTCATTTTAAAAACAAAATGATATTTATTTATAACAATTTCTTATATGTTCTCTCTCTCTCTCTTCTGTTTAAAAGATGTCAGCTTTTGAAATCAGTTTTAAAATGACACACGGCATTACAAATGATGGCACTTCCAACCAATGTGGCATTTCCATATTTACACCAACTAAAAAGAAATTTACAAGACATGATAGCATACAATCTTGACATTTAGCAATAGTAGTAGAACAAGAAGGGCATCCATTTTTTTTCTGTACAAACTATGAGAACAAGACTTTTATTCACATTTTTAAAAAAATCATCTGTAATTTGATCTGTCCTACACATTTCCAAAATCCCTTTCCCCTCAATTCTCAAACCTTTCGTCACGTTGCCCACTCCTTCACCAGACTATAGGAACTACATGTAATTAGGTCTAACATCTAAACAGAGCAAAAAGTTCTCCCTTTCCAATTTCTCTCCCATCCTCCAGATAATCCCCATTGAGGAAAGAAACAAACCATTCTTCCATGTTTCCTTCTTTGTATTTCACTTTCACATTTCTCTCTCAAAAAAGCAAAACCATCACTCAATCTCTTCTCAACCAAATTTAGAAAGATACAGTGTTCCTTTTTGTGATTTTCTAATGCTACACCCAAGAGTCAGGTGACCCAGGGTATTGTTCTGCTCTATAAGAAGGTCGTCTGGTAGAATAGAAGTCTACATAGTTTGTGGTTGACTTCAGTCCGTACTGCGTTGTGTAATCTGTAGTGGCTGGGAAGTGAACTCGTTCATCAAAATATGGGTCTTCATAGCTATGTGGGGACTGCAGATATAACCTGTACGCATCATAATTCTTTCTGTTGGAATCATCTTGACTGTAGTACAACTGCTGATGCTATTGAGAAAATAAAACAAACAAGCAAACAAAACATACCCAGAATTATTCTAGTTTTGAAGAGCTACGTAATAGATCTCCATGCATACATGTAGCAGTAAATTATCAATTCACAGAAAAATAAAACCATTTATAAAACCATTTCCAAACTATGCCTTCGCTAGACTCTTTCACATCCACAATTCTCAATGAGGAAAAAGCTAACCAGATACAGAGCCTAGATAATTTTCAGAAGGTTTATCCTGGGATCATCCCGAGGTCATCCCTATTCATGTAAATGACACCCAGGGGATCCCGGGAGCAGGCAGGGATGACCCCGGGATAAACCTTAGGTCTAGCTAAGGCCCTATTAACTATTATATGTATTAATCAATAAAATAATGTATTTGGTCTGCCTTTGTCCCAGTGAGAATCTCAGGTCTGCGAAGTCAAATGTTTCCTTTTGTAAGAAAAGTAGTATAGAGCTACAGAATATGTAACCTTTGTAAACAGGCAGAAGAATAATTTATTTTCAGAAACAAGAACAACTTATCAAGAGTTCAAATGCAGCCCAAATAGGAAAAAGCATGAAAACTGAATGACAAGTCATGGGAGAAAACTGGAAACAAAGGCAACCTTTCCAAGAGGTTTTTGGTTCTAACAACGGAAGGGATATAACAGTATTATTTGTTTGTGAACCTTCTTCACATATGTTTTCATCACTTGCAACGTTTTAGAAAAGTATGGAAGACAAGCACCGAGAGGACCCAAAGCAGACTGTACAAACCACCCACCATCTCCCGGTCTATCATCCCTGGTGAGTGCAGAGCTGACCAGTTGAACATTCTCATTTTTAGCAAAGTGATTGCAGCCCATCTAGACCCCTGAATGGCTTGCCTGGCAGGATCCATTCTAGCCCATTCTTCTGTAGTTTTTCCCAACCTTTGGGCATTTGTTCCACTGCCCATCTGCTCATGCAGCAATCCCAAATATATTACTCCTGTTGCTTCTTAAGTTAACCTTGGTGGTTGTTGTACACAAAAAATATTTTTTTACAAAGTAGATTTACATATCTGAGAACTCTTTATCTATCACCTCGTATTATTTGAGACCAGCTGATTCAACTTCCCTTTCTAGGGGTCTTGTTTTCCCTAACATTTGCACCTCTGATTCTTCTACACTTTGTCATTGTTTTTCTGAATATGCAGCAAACTGTAACTTGTTAATATCATGTGTCAGCCAGTAAAACCATGATTGATTCCACAGTTGTGACTTTACTCAAATAATACGATCTCTTCCTAATAATCCCATATACTAATACCGAACTCATTCTTCATCTATAGCCAAAAACCATCTACACAAGAGGGAGGTATCAGCAGGGTTGGGTTTGCAGAAGTTTAAAAAAAAAGTGAAATATTTTCTTTTAGGTGAAAAACACCTAATAGGTGGTGGTGGGGACCTCGAAACTGCTCAATGAGTACTGAGCATGCTCAGTGGGCATCACATGTTGATAGAATGTGGTTGGGGCTGTTGAGATTAAAATAGGGAATAGAATATCTTGGAAGAACATGGCTGGCATCCTGAACAGGAACATTTCACACAGTTAACATTTTTTGCAGGTCCCACTTATATGTAATAATCACCTCCCCACTGAAGACCTTTCCACACGCTCCCAGATCTGCTCCAGAGGGACCCCATAGTATGGTGAATTTCCATTCCCCCCTTACAATTTTTTATTGTGGTTAAGGTAACTTAAGAAACTGATTTTCTCTCCCCTATTCCAGTCATCTACGCCTTCCTAGTTTTTATACATTTTGTGTCAAACATCTGAACAAAGTGAACCTTTTAACAAGTGCAAAATAGAAGTCCCTCAATCAAGCTCATTCACTGTTTCCACCGCTTTCCATTAGTAGCTCACACTGTGGCACTTTATCAACCTCCTCCTGAAAAAGGTACTTATAGTGCTGTTCCTTTTTCTTTTTCTTTTTTTTGCTAATTGCAAATCTTGTTGTGCTACTGACTTTCTAATTTTACCCCTATATTCTTGTACTGCTTTAAGAATTCATAATCAATTCTTCCTGTGTGGAGGACAAGTCTTTTGCATCTCCCATATCACATAATTTGCAAATATTATTTATAGCTTTTAGTATGAAGATGTTTTGCATACCACTTCAGTGTAAGCCCACGTCCTTTGTTTAATTTCTGTCTAGCATTTGTGATATATTCTTGATCCAAATGTCCAGGCTTTGTGTTAGTTTTGCTTATGACAGTGTTTCTTAGAGGAATAGAGATGGGGCAAATGTGAGTGGTTGCTCCCCACCATATATTTATTTTTTTACTTTATTATTGCATTTATATCCCGCCTTTTCCCCCACCAATGAACCCAAGGCGGCGTACATCCTCCTCCTCTCCATTTTATCCTCACAACAACCCTGTGAGGTAGGTTGGGCTGAGAGTTTGTGACTGGCCCAAAGTCACTCAGTGGGTTTCCATGGCCGAGTGGGGACTAGAACCTGGATCTCCCGACTCCCAGTCCAACACCTTAGCCACTACACCACACTGGCTCTCTATATGCATTCATTTTAAACACCTGAAGGGGGGTTGGCATAAATCAGGTGTAGCAGCTTTTCAAAATCATTGCCTGAAGTTAGAAAGTAATTTAATATAATATAATAACAATTTAACAACCATTAGGTTAAAATAATAACCATTCAATTAAAACCAAATGCACCATCATTGTGATCGATACTGGCATTCTTTAAATTAAGATTTCAGTGTTTACCTGTAGTCGTCTATTTTGGTCTCTTGCTGGTGAAGAATAGGAGCTGATATAAATTGGTGAAGGTTTGCTGGACCCTGTGGGAAAACAGTGATAGAGGATTAAAACTGGTACTTGGCTTTCTCAGATTTCATGGTGGTTGACCTCCACACTTCCTTGAAAGAAGAATGGAATTGTATGAAGCACTTCAATATATTATATCAATACTTTTTCGGAGGGGAAGAGGGCTATAAGTGGCCAGAAGGACCTCTGGAATCAGCCACCTGGAGATCTACTCTGCATGGTGGGGGGGGGGGGGCGCCAGCGGCTCCTGCCTCCAGTGGTTATTTTGATATATACTGTGATCTGAACCTCTCTCAGGCTAAAGTTGCCTTGCAGGTTCCAACCCTCCTTAACCATTTCAGTTATATAATGATGCTGGGCTTAATGATACAAGGAAGATGACAAGAGGAAGGGAGGAAGCCTCTCAGCCAGAACTGGTCACTGCTAAATGTGGGTTCCAATCTATGGCACAATGAACCAGTTGATGGGGAACATGGGTGGGGGGTGCTGTTGCACCACGTCCTGCTTTGTTGGTTTCTTGGTCGACAGCCGGTTGGCCACTGTGTGAACAGAGTGCTGAACTAGATGGATCCTCGGTCTAATCCAGCATAGCTCTTATTATGTTCTTATATTTTTTGTCAGCATTCATGAACTAAGCATATGAAGCAGTATCCAATGCTGTTACAGTGCTAGCGTAAACCGATGTTAATGCAACGCTGCTAGCATGATAGGCAAAGAGTTAACAGGGTGATTTGCCACCACTTTTACCCTTTGCCTATTTGGTGCCAAATCACTGTTTTTTCCCCTTTTCCTATCAATTGCTAATACCATTATGCTAGCATTGGTTTACACTAGTACTGTGACAGTATTGTATACTGCTGCATGGTTCTTGAAAAAGAAAACACAATAAAATATTATACAGTGGTTTTAAATGGGAGGACACCCATTGGTGTTCCAATAACACTCATTACTCCTTGAGGCTATTTTATTGCTGCTGTTTTTGTTGTGTACTATGTTTTTTTTCTCATACAAAATACATATTTTGTAAACAAAACTTTATAATAATAATAATAATAATAATAATAATAATAATAATAATAATAATAATAATAATTCGGTTCCATCTACTGGTCCCTTACCAGTATACATGTCTTTATGTGTGATCCCATCACCTTGGCTATTGTAATACTGCATAGAGGTTTGGGTCCTATCGTATTCAGAACGAGGATCTCTAATTCCTAATAGTGCCGGTGATGAAGATGTACTGCCAACTGAGGAAAAGAAGGTAACAGAGGAAGAAAAAGAGAAAGAAAAGAAAAACAGAGACTCAGTGCCAGACAAAAAGTTTGGAAAAGATAAGAAGATTCTTTGGAAATGCTTTATAATAAATGACTATTTGACATATGGTAAAAAGTGACAATAAAGGCCTAAACAGATATTCACATGGAATATCCGGAAGAAAGATTTGCAGCATCTGAACATTGAGAGTCAGTGTGGTGCAGTGAGGAGTATGTTGGTTTAGGACTGGGGAGACCCAGTTCAAATTCCCATTCAGCCGTTAAGCTTGTGCCAGTCACTCTCTGTCAGCCTAACCTACCTTACAGAGTTCTGAGAATATTATATGGGGGAAACCAGGTATGCCTTCTTGAGCATCTTGGAGGAAATGCAGGAATATAACGTTAATAAATAAATAAATACATTTGCAGCAGTGTGTATAAATCTAGGTTTTAATGATGTTTGTTTATGTTTGAATAAAACATAAACAAGGTTTATGTTTGAATAAAACAAAAAAGGTGTATCTTGTGAAACTGCTCCAGAATATTGGGAACAGAAACTATAAAAGTATAAGAGACTTTAAAAGCTAGCCTGTTATGAAGCTTGCCATTCTGGGATCTTAGATGATTCCAGGTTCTCTAGTTTCTCATGTATATTCACTACGAAGTACCTGAATGGATTTCAAGTGATTCCAAGTTACCAAGCTTCTCAACTATCTTCGTTACAAAAAGCCTGAAGGGACTTTGGCTCAGTATTTGCTAAGTTGCTTGACACTATGGTCCTTTATATTAGGTTTGCTGATACTGTTTGACTCCCACTGCGAATAAATATGTGTCTATATATGGTTTAGGTGCTGCAATTCATTCTTTCCTATAAGCAAGATCCAGCCTTCTACATGGGACTGACAAAGCACATGCTGGTTCTGGACCTTCAACAGCTTTAAGGAGGAAGCGGGTGGTGCCTCTGAACCCAGCCATTGCCCAAGTCCTTCCTCTAAAAAGAATCTGCCTCTTGGCGGATGAAGAGGAGATGACTCAGCATCAGAGGCACTGGATAGTGGGAAGTGGGAAGAAACACAGGTTTGCAGTATTGTATCAGCTCTGGTCCAGGGTATCCCATGCTGTGCATGTGTGAGGCCTTTACCTTGAATTGCAGACTTACCCAAATGCATCCTAGGAGCTCAGAGATAAGTGGATAGATGCACTAGGGATTCAACAACCATCTTGTGGCTGCAGGATCTGGGAGGCCTTGCACTGCTAATCAATCCAGCTCCTGTGACGCAGCCTGGTGGGTCCATAACATTACACCCAGCAGGTAGCCAGTCTCAGCCTTGGGGAAAAAAGGTTTTCTTCCTGTCCCCAGCACTGTCTCAACAACAGTTGGCTCTGCACAGATCGCCTTCATGTGAGGGCTGGCCACTGGGAGCCTACTGGGAGGCGGGGACTGTAATGTTGTGCCCTAGCCTTGGAATGTGGGTATGCATGGTGGGGAAGCAAAAACCACACACTGCCCCTTTCGGCTGGATGAAGATGTTGCTGATACTGTAGGCCAGCAGCAGTGCACATATGGGAGGCCCTGAACCTTGGTTCCAGCCCTTCGTGGCTCACTGCTTCATATGGACATAGGAAATTGCCTTCTATTGAGTCCAGACCATTGGTCCATCAAGTATTTTCTACACGGACTGATAGTGGCTCTTCAGTGTTTCAGGCTGGTTTTTTCCCTACCTGGAGATGCCGGGGACTGAACCTGGAACCTTCTGCATATAAAACATATGTTCTACCATTAAGCTACAGCCTCAGAGATCCTTTATGTAACCCCAAACCTCCTAAATTAATATTGTTTAAGCCTGATTGCAAATGCTGTCTCTTTGTCCTTCACACTATACAATATAAATACTGTGGAGGAGCAGAGTATCCAGTTAAAAGCTTATAGATGGTCTCTTCCAAATTCTGTCCTAACAAACACAAAAACAACCTGTCAAACAGGATAGTATAAACTGAGAATGAACCTCTTAGGTTTTTAAAGATGTGTACCAGTTCAGGGAAATTAATAACATCAAATCTGGTCCCATACAAAGGAAAAGGTTTATTAACTGACCAGACTGAATGAGAGGTGACATTTGCTGATTTGTTGTAGACAAGGAAGGATGTGATTTGAATCTGTCACGCTCAAGTGTTGACACTGGGGTAATAAAATGATTTTGATTCCAACCATCCTGTGGAAGAAGAAAAAAAGAGGTCACATGAAAAAAGAAGACATTTCATTAGAAGAAATGGTTTGGATCTCATTGTGGAATTGAATTCTGATGAATACTAATTTTTGTTTATATGTTACCTTTTTATAAATGCTACGGAGATCACGATATTGCCATAATGTGTTCAGCACTTGGGCTGCTGCCTTGACAACCTTCAATGATGACCTGAGAAGAAAAATGCTATCAGACATGCTTCATGCTACACATAGACTGGAAATGGAATCCTGCTTTACATAACACCAGATTCCTCATCAAGGAAAAACTGGATTGTATAAGCAAAATGAATTATGAAGGTTCTGAATAAGTGGACAAGATGAGATGGGGACATTTGTGTCTTGATGAAAGTCAGAAACAGGTTTCTGTGGATAGTGTGTCTCATAAATGGGGATAATAGCAAATGCAACATTGAACAGATGGTCAATATTGTCAGCTCTGATACCACTTGCTGGGGGAATGGGTGATCTATATTGCTTCTTCTGTAGTGTTCCAGGTTGATCAATATAGCCTCCCATGATATTTGACATATATGCGAAAGTGCTGTGTGAAGTGATCTGAAGTTTTGGTGTATGGTGTCACCAATATGTGGATGACACCCAACTTTTTAATTAGATTCTGGTGTAGCACTGAACGAGTGCTTGAAATCTGAGATGCACTGGATTAGGATGAACACACTGAAATTCAATCCACACAAAACATAGACGATGATAGTGTTACCCATCAGTATCCTAGATAGATGGGGATATGTTTGCTGTGTGTGGGGTTGCATTTCTCATTTAGGACAAGGTTTGCAGTTTGGGAGTACAAATGGACCCATCACTGCTCCTGGATGCCAAAATAGTGACTGTGGCCTGGAATGTTTATTAACAGCATAGGTTGTTGTACCAAATGGGTCCATGCCTAGAAAACAAGGATCTTGTCAATGTCAATAATATTTCGGGAATTTCTAGATTAGATTACAGAAATGCTCTCTATGTCTAGATGCCCTTGAAGAAGGCCCAGAAATTATAACTGATACTGAATATGACTGCCTATTTGTTAACAGAAATATCATACCTGGTTTAAAAACTACCATAGTTACCAGTTTGTTTATGTGCCCAATTCAAGGTGCTAGTTTTGACCTGTAAAGCCCTAAACTGTCTCAGTCCTGAGAATCTCAGTGAATACCTCATTCTGTATGAGCCCCTTCTCTATGATATTAGAGGGCCTTTGGAGGTGATGGTCCCTACGGTGTTAACATCCCTTTCCTTGAAATCCAAGATGGAACTCTTTTGCTGTGTCTTTTTTGTTTGATTTCACCTGATACTTTTGAAGCTTGGACACAATCACACTGGTTTATTTGCATGTACCTTATTTTTGTAATTGTTCAGTGCAATTTTCAATTAATTGTTATTTTAACTGATAATTATAACTATTGTTTCATTATTATTGTGAAGCATTTTGAGAACCTTTATAGTTGAAGAGAAGTACACATATATTGTAATTAATGAATACTGTCATAGCTGACACTGTTGACTAACATGAGAGCTTCGGCTATTGGGCGATATAGAAATGCAATAAATAAATAAATAAATAAATAACACTGGAGGTGGCTGGGATCAGGAATCCTTGCACACAGGGACTTAACTGAATTGGCATCATTGGCTTCAATTCAAGAAGTGCTCTTGTGAAAGTGCAAGGGACTTCTGCTCATGTAGGGTAGCCCTGATTTCCACTGATTTTTCCCTTTCAGTACATCCCACACTATTATAGAGAATCCTCTGATTCTCAGGAGCAGCTGAGAACAAGTGTTGTACAGCAGTTAAAGTGTTAGACTAGGCCTGGAGAGACCTGGGTACTAGACCCTACTTGGACAAGAAGCTCACTGGGTGACATTGGGTCAGTCACTCACTCTTCAGACTAACCCACATCACAAGGTTGTAAAGATAAAATGGAGAGAGGGATGATCATGAACATCATCTTGGAATCCTTGGATAACAATAACAAGAATGTAAACACGTCGGATTTTAGTTAATTCTGTTCTGTCTGTGTTTTATGGATTGTCAGGCATCTTTTGTTCTGTCACTTGCTCGTTGACAGAATTGGATTTTTTTTAATGAGAATTTTGTTGTACTACTTCGTATTAGCACTAATGAACTTTAATTAACTAATGCAGATTAGTGCATCTGAAAAGTACTCACTAGCAGTAATGCGCACTTGAGCTAATATATATTTGTGCAAGTCTTCCCCAAGTTAAAAGAAAATATGTTCTGCAAGTCTGCGGAATCCACGACTTTGAAAAAAGCCAGTCTGCTGCGGAATCTGCAGGTCAGATTCAAAGAAATCAGAATTCATTTGAATCCATTGCGGATTTGTCAAACATTCCTACTGTAATGATGGTGATGACAATATTAATCATACTTTTTCAGTAGGGAAAAATTGCACAGGTGGACTTACACTCCGATGGTTTTAGACTCTTTTGTGGGGGATGTAATAAGCTGGGTTGGAGAAAGGGGTCCTGGATTTTAGGGACAGTTTAGTAGTTAATGGTAGTATTACTGATTTATTTATTTATTTATTTGCATTTTTATACAGCCCAATAGCCCAAGCTCTCTGGTCAGTTTACAAAAATTAAAACCACAAAAACCATTCAAAATATAAAACAACCAGTATAAAGGCATAATATAAAATACATTATTTTTAAAAAGCTCTCTTTTTCTCCCAAAGTCATGTACACATTCCCCCAGCATATTTCCATGCAACCTAGCAACCTTTAAAATAATTCAAATACATGTTATTTGACTTTTGACTACTCCAGATAGCCAGAATCTCTGCTGGACATGCTGGAATTATATCTATATATCTAATCTATATCTAAGGGCAGCTCCACTTTGTGAATGCCACTGAAATTTACAGGGATTTTGGTCTTGAGGTGTTTTACAACATTTTGTCCAGAAATAAATCCCTGTGGATGAAGAGACTGGCAGGGACTGTGTGGAGTTATAGAAAAAAATAAAAGGAATAAATGGCCAGTTCACTCTTTCTCCTTTCCTAAACAGATTGGAGCTATATAAGGCTGGCCAGCTAATTAAACAAACCAAGAATGCAGAAGAAAGCACTTCCTCAATCAATAGCTAATTTTATACATTCTGTTTATCAGGAGGAAATGGAAGATTTTCACTTGTAAAATTTTAGCATCCCATACTTGCCTATCACCCCTTCCTTTCGTTATGTTCACCAGTTTTTCTATTCCTCCAGTGTCAGCCAAAGCTTTGGCATTTTCCATGTTTTTGCTGGTGACCTCATGCAAAGCACAGCAGATTGCTGCCACAGTTTCATCAGAGAGAATGTTTGGTCCATTGCCTCCTGGAAGGCGATTTACCAGGTCTCGCATAGCATATTTACCTGGAAAAAAATCCATACAGAAAAACCAGGCTACAAACTGCACTGAGATAGATAAATAGATAGATAAAATGTCATTCAGAATCACACTGCAAAGATACATACAGAACCAAAAGCAGCCAGAGGGGTAGAATATATTATTTTTTAAAAAAATCATAAAAAAGAAAGAAATCCTTCCACTCTACGGAGTGGAAGCAGACACTACAGTGCCATTTTTCAAATTAAAAATGTACCGCATCTTTTTTCTGGATTAGGGGGGAAAGTGATTAAAAAATATTATGGCGATATGCCAAAGTACACAGATTTACACCAATCTGTGTACTTATTTTAGATAAGCTTGTTTTAGCTGAGCCATTTTATAGTAAGACACAATCACATTAATTGTATAAGTTTCAAACAACCTGTGGTTTTGCAAAATACAACAGATATTTCACTATACTCTTTCTTTTCAAGCTGACTTGGACTTGATAGACAACAAAATAGGATAGAATTTAATCTTAGCTCTAGTGAGTAAAGAAACAGTAAAGTAATTTTTAGAGTAGGAAAAAAAATCAATTCCTCAGATTGTGGGACTGGGGTTCAGTGAAAGGTTTCCTTTCATGAAGGGTAGAATAAGGGCAAGCTGTAGATAGATAACCTGTTCACTTCATTTTTCATGCATAAAGAATGATATCTGAGGATCTCTTGGATTTCACTCTCTTACAAAGAAAAAGATATAAATTCTACAATAACCAAAAGAAATAACCTAAAGCTAAAAGAGTAAATGCTTTGGTGTGGGCTGTTATGATAATTAACAACTACCCTGTAAAATATAAACAGGAGAGGTATATTTGTATATAAATGATAGCTAGCAGCTAGATTGAAAGGCATTAATTCTCTGCTACAGTGCCAACAGACAAATTCTGATATTTAACTAAACAAGATATACTACTTGATTGCAAACCCCTGTCAAAGCATACTTTTAAAACATTTTGATACACAATGGGTTAGATCCAGACTTAGTCATACTTAAAGTAGACCCATTGCAATCAGTGGGACTCAGAGCACTCATGATTTAAATGAGACTACTCTTAAGTAGTTTTTTTATTTATGGGGAATGTAATAATAACATAGGGTGACCAAAAGGAGGACAAGGCTCCTGTATCTTTAACAGTTGTATTGAAAAGGAAATTTCAGCAGGTGTCCTTTGTATATATGGGGAACCTGGTGAAATTTCCTCTTCATCACAACAGTTAAAGCTGCAGGTGCCCTGCCCTCTTTTGTATCTAGTCACTCTAGTATAGCTCCTGCAGCTTTAACTGTTGTGATGAAGAAGGAATTTCACCAGGTTCCCCATATATACAAATGAGACCTGCTGAAATTCCCTTTTCTATGCAACTGTTAAAGATACAGGAGCCCTATCCTCCTTTTCATATGGTCACCCTAAATAACATTCACATTGAAATGCAACAATAAAATAATCACTGGTCAGCAATAAAACTATAACTGTAACTGGCTGGGTCACACTTCAGGGGAAGCCTGCATAACGAGATGAAGACCTCTCAAAGTCAGCACTATATATGCCTGTCTGATGTCAATGGAGGCATGCTCCAGGGAGTGGGTGCTGTAACCTTAAAGGCTCTATTACTACTGCTCCTATAGCAAACCTCAAGACCATATGGCACCATCAACAGCGGTCCGTCTGAGAATTGCAACAATTGGACAGGGATGAAGGGATCCTGAAGGTCACCTGGTTCCTAGCTGTTTAGGGATTTTTGTATGTTAACAACAAAACCTTAAGCTTGGCTTGGTAGCTTATTGTCATTCAGTGCAGTTCTTTCAGCACAGGTGTGTGACATGCTGTTGAGAGGAGGCACACAGTAGTAGCCTCACAGCAGCATTCTGCACCACATGCAGCTTTCAGACCAAAGGTAGCCCCGCATAGAGTGCATTACAATAATCCAGTCTTGAGGTTACCAGTGCCTGAACCAAACTATCACAGTCCAGGAATGGTTGTAGCTGGTGTACCTATGCACTCCTAGCCACTGAGGCCACCAGAGCCTCTAGTGACAGAGATGGATCTAGGAGCAGCCCCAAAATATGCACCTGTCCTTTCAAAGGTAGTGCAACCTCATTCAGAATAGGCAACTGACTTATATCCACGATCTGTGATCTATTTATCCAGTGTTCCCATCTTTGTTGTTGTTTATTTGTTCAGTCGCTTCCGACTCTTCGTGACTTCATGGACCAGCCCATGCCAGAGCTTTCTGTTGGCCGTCGCCACCGCTAGATCCCCCAAGGTCAAGTCCATCACCTCCAGAATATCATCCATCCACCTTGCTCTTGCCCTCTTCCTTTTGCCTTCCACTTTCCCTAGCATCAGCATCTTCTCCAGGGTGTCCTGTCTTCTCATTACGTGGCCAAAGTACTTCAGTTTTGCCTTTAATACCATTCCCTCAAGTGAGCAGTCTGGCTTTATTTCCTGGAGTATGGACTGCTTTGATCTTCTTGCAGTCCAAGGCACTCTCAGAATTTTCCTCCAACACCACAGTTCAAAAGCATCTATCTTCCTTCACTCAGCCTTCCTTATGGTCCAGCTCTCGCAGCCATAGGTTACTACGGGGAATACCATTGCTTTAACTATGTGGAACTTTGTTGTCAGTGTGATGTCTCTGCTCTTAACTATTTTACCAAGATTTGTCATTGCTCTCCTCCCAAGAAGTAAACATCTTCTGATTTCCTGGCTGCAGTCAGTGCCTGCAGTAATCTTTGCGCCCAGAAATACAAAGTCTGTCACTGCCTCCACATTTTATCCCTCTATTTGCCAGTTATCAATCAAGCTGGTTGCCATCTTGCTTGTATTCAAACTCAGTTCATTGCCCCTTATGCAGCCCACAACTGTATCCCAGCACCAGCCCAAAGCCTGCACAGCTACATCTGATTGTTTTGTTTACTCTCCTAACACCACACTCGGAGACTGACCCTGTAGGTAGGAATTGAACCACTGAAGTACAGTCCCACCGACACATCCCACAGGGTCTAGGTCAGGGCTTGGGCAGACTTCAGGCTTGCAGGATCTACTTAATTTTTTCCTAGTACCCCAAGATCCACCAACTGGAGTCAGATGCAGCAAGACATACGCTTAGAATTAAAGAAAGCTCAGACCACAAATTTCTTGTTGAGTAACAGAATGAGCAGAGCTCACATTCCTTTCACACACATACAGTATCTACTCCTGTAATCCCATGTTTTCTTCATTTCAGGGGTATAATTTAGGGCAGGAAGAGTCATTTTGTTGCTGCTATGGTTAAACACAACTGGGACTCAGAAATCTTTTCTGATCTACTGCAAATCATCCAGAGATCTACCAGTAGATTCAGATATACATTTTGATCCCTATCCCCAGTCTAGTACACTGACCGATATTCTTTTACAATGCAAAACCCAGATGGAGGGAAGAGGAAAGAAGAATTAATCATCTGGAGGAAATTGGCTATGTCAGCTATATAAACACCTACCTACTCATATCCACATTTTGATAGACATATTAAGGCAGAAGAAGAAATGTTTTAAAAATAAAATTTTAAATGCTGTTGATCTCAAAGGAAAGAATATGTTTGGATGCTGCCAGAACCTGTCATCAGCCTAATGGATCTTCAGAAGGTGATGACTTTTCACCAAGGATGAAGAATTTCATTTGCTATCAAGCTCTGCAAATATAACTCCCTGCTGGAAATGGTTTGTTTTCCACTGACTGCTTGCTTTTGTAAAGTAACACAGATTGGCTACAGGCATGCAAATTAATGTATAAAAACCTACAGTGTTTCTCATATTGGCAACGTGGATAGTAAGGTGTCCTTCAGTACTTACCAATAAGCTCCTTGTTACGAACATCTAATGCCATATTTCTCAAAGCAGTTGCCACAGAAGAAACAACTCGGTCATTGTCCATTCTCAGCAGCTCCACGAGAATTGGAAGCCCTTTCTCTTTCCTGACAGCAGCTCGAATATAGGCTGCAAACTATTACACAAAAATGCAAAGTTATTAAAAGCCTGTCCCTTTAAAAAAGAAAAAAAAAGACCCACCAATATTGTCTTTTGAGTGTTAATACATTTTAAAGGGAGTCATTCAAACTACAAATGAGAGCTATGTACCCAGTTTCCATTAACCAAAGTGTGGGTTTGGCATCAACCTGACATTTGAAGAGTTTTCATTATGGGCCACACAATAATAAAATGAATTACGAGATTAAATGAACTATACTAAGTGATGTTATAATTGTTTTAATAGCTATTAACAAGGTGGTAGCATTTTATGGGAAAAGAGACAAATGTTTGGAAAGTCAGCTGCTGAAACTTTTATAGCAGTATATCACATATTTTTATACAACTTCAAAAGAGAAGTTTTTTTTATCCCTTTGGTGAATAAAAAAGTGATTAAGATTTGCAATGTGGTGCCTTTGCAGAATACCAGCTGTGCGGATTGCAAGCAAGAGTGTTTAGTGATAATACCTATTTGTGAACAACAATTAATCTCCTCTCTTTGTTGAAAACCTATCTGTCTCACCTAATTTAATTAAGCCATGACCTTCCTTCTCTTGACTCTAGGAAAACGCTGGATTTTGAATCTTTGTAGAACCTCTGAGCTAAATGACTGAATACCATATATTTATAGTAAGGATTTGTTTTTCTCCCCTGCAAGTATGTATTGGTAAGAGAGCCTCAGTGTCCTTAACAGAAGCATATCTGCACTGTTGTTCCCTAAAACCATGTTCTGCTTCTACCGCTGTAAAATGAACTGGAGGAGGAGGAGGAGGCCAGAGATAAAGACAAACATAAAAATGTCATCACTCTCTGCATTAGCCAATGTTTAGAAGAGCTTTTCCTGACATTCCCCGACCCCCGGAATTTACACTTCAAATGCAAGGTGGGGAAAACATTTCAATATGTTAAAAATATAATGTGATGGTCTTCATGTGCATCTTAATGGCATATCTAGAAGTGTTTAAGGATGTATTAATTATCTGATCTGTCTTGAAAAATTCCTTCACTTATTTGCTTCAGATTGGCTGCATGCAGATGTAATGCTCAACCATGGTTTTAGTGTTATGAGAATGACAGGGAGACTTGGACTCGTATGCTCTCCCTACTCCTCTCAGGAGGAAGTGGGAGGCGTGTAGAAGCTTTTGTTTCCGTTTTATGTGAGTTGCAGCTTGCTGTGACGTCCAGACCAAGACAAGCTGGTTAATCTTAACTATGGTTTGTTGAAACAAGTCAATTTCAAATGGTAGTTTATGAAGGTGGACTGTTTAAACAAACCAAAATTAAGTTTATCAACAGTTTAGGGTTTGGATGACATGTTAAACTGCAGCTAATTTAACATGGAAGTTTCTGATCTTCTTGTAGCCACACCGGAGGACAAGTGGGGAGTGGTGGCGGCGGGGTGGGGAGTGTGTTAATACAAGGCTTGGAGTTGTTCATTATCAAAACACTAAACCAGCCTTCCCCAACCCGGTGTCTTTCAGATGTCTTGGACTGCAACTGCCATAATCTCCAGCTCACATGTCCAGTGGACATGTTGGCTGGGGATGTTGGGAGTTGTAGTACAAAGCAGCCAGGTTGAGGAAGGCAGTCATTGTCTTTTTAAAAATGAACTAAATATTTAATTTACTCCCACCATCTAGCTCTCAGTGGCGACTTTTTCCTCCCTCAACAGCCACTGGAAGGGCTTCTGAGGAAACATCTGCAACTCAAAGAAGAGAAACTGTAGAAGGGAAAAAAGAAAAGAGGAATGGGGGAGCAAAGAACAGGGCAGCCCAGAAGGATAATAGATGGGTGCCAACCTGAGTTCAATTAGTTCTTGATGTTGGAATCCTGGAATGGATCCTGTTTTGTATTTTCCACTATTTTTACTGTTACCCGGGGACCTGGCAGAAGGGAGGATTCAGCAGAACACTTAAAGGTCAACGATGCAGCTGGACTCTAATTGTATAATTGAATTATTGCCTGGGACTGTATTTGCGTTAATTGGTCAATCAGTGATTGCATCAGTTGTACAGGATTTATTATTTATTTATTTATTTATTTATTTATTACATTTTTATACCGCCCAATAGCCGAAGCTCTCTGGGCGGTTCACAAAAATTAATTATAAAAGTAGCTGTGTTTTGTAATGTACCTTCCTTTCTCTCATGTTACCCCAACTCGATGTATGTTGTGTAATTTGAACATCTGTGAGTATATTTGTATATAAGTGCCAATTGCTAAATTTATTTATATCTGTCAGTAAAGAATTACTTTTAAATGGTACCAAGAAATCCTTTGTCTCATTGTGTCTAACTGTTATAGCTGAGCCGCTGCTTACTACTGCTAACAAATATTAGTTTAAGCCTGTGCGGCCCAGACAGGTTAATGAGTTTCAGAACTAACACTCTGAACATCCTGAACTAATAATTCTCCAACACTTGAATAGGCATATTCCCATCTATATGCATCACCCTTATGTTTTCCCCCCTACTCCCTCCAATCCCTTCCCTTGTGTCTCAGATCTTTATAAAATGTAAGCCCAGGGTAGGAACTATCTAATTATTGATTCTTGTAAGCCGCTCTGGGTGCCTTTTGACTGAAAAGTGAGATATAATCTTTTTTAAATAAATAACTAAATAATAAATACTTGTACAGCTGCATCATACAGAATACTATGAAGGGTATTTCCACTTCCTTTGCATAACTTTACATCTGCACCTGCCAGCCTCCACACATGACTGTACCTGAATCATTGTAGGCAAAGGGGTAAAAATTACTACTTTTATTGTATTGGTGAAATGCAAGTACATCTAAAGAGTTAGTGTCAGTTAAATTTTGTATCTATTGTTTGACTAGTAGAGTAATAGCTATGGGACCATTCGCATGAATATGTTTTTGCTTGAATGGGTGGGCCTTACAAAGTATTCAGAGGAGAGATCTTGTGATCTAAAGAAAGATTTCTGGATAAAAGCGGCTCAAAAGGATCATCTGCTAGCAGTTGCCTGCAAAATGTTGGATGAAAAACGTTACATAACAACTGGCTCTCTACTGGATCAACGTGGCAAAAGAAGAAAGGGTGAAATATCAACAGCTTCAAGTTTCATACACTACCTTCCAGTTGCCTGCAGAAAGATTCTGGAGAGATCCTGCAGAACCCTCCAAAGTAGCAGGGTTGGAGCTTTCAGCTAGAAGAGTTAGATATGGTTTTACTACGGAAGGGTGCCACAACATTTCCACACCTTTAGGAGACTTTGACAATCCTGGAATGGGGCCAACGCCATCCCACTGCAAAAGATATGCCCTTATTATATGGAAGCACAGCCTTTTAAGATACATTCAAAATAATGCTGATTTTTTTTTTTTTAACATCCCGCTACATGTTATTATCAAAAGTAGCTGTTTCTTTCCTTAGCCATACCACTGTAAAATAGGTTGTGGGGACATTATTAATACATTCCTATGACAGATAAGGAAAGGGCAACGGGGAAAGAACAAACCTGATCTTCATGCGAAGTTTTCTTCTTCTTTTTCTTCTTTTTCCCCCAACAGCTTGGTTCTGAATCTTTGCTAGGAGATTCCTTCCCCAAAAAGTCATCCAAGTCATTTATACCCAGTAGGCGAGCCTGAGGCACCTCAAGCTCAAGACGGTAGGAAAGATTCCTTAGTGTGCACACACAGTTTTCCACCGTCTGTAAGTCAAACAGAGGACATTCTATAACAAAAAAGCCGAGTAGAACCATGATCTGGGGCTATAAATAGAAACAGGTTTTCGGAGGGGTATTTGTGAAATAGGATCACCTAGATTTTTATTATGGTGAGTCTGAAACTTGGTCTGAGTAAACCTCCCCAAGTCAAGCACAATTGAGCCTTCCCAAGAATAAGTAAGAAAATCAACAATTTAAAGGCAGATGCTTTAAAAATACAAAATGAGAAGTAATGGGCAAAACCTAGAAAAGCCTGGAAGAAACAAATGAACCCACTCTTGTATTATAATATCATAGTTCCAAGTTGTGTGCCTGCAGGAAAAGCACACTAATGATGATAAATTCAAAGACATCGACCTTCAGTGACACAAGAAAAGTGCAAAAACTCTGTGATTGAAATAATATCTACACATTACAGCCCAAACCAGGCAGGTCTCCTCGTATAAAAAGAAAATCCGTAGTTTAAAAACATTTGCCCACCTTGCTGTCATAATCAGAGGTATTCACACATGTATGGATCACATATAACAATGAATCAACCAGCCCTTCACAAGATCTCATTTGTTTCCGTGCTTCTTCTCCTGCAGAGCTTAGATTCCTAAAGCATAAACACAGAATAGGAATAATGATGAATATCAATATAGTACATTGATATTTGTATTATCAGAGATATGCATATAAGCAACCAATTACCTGAAGAAGGGAAACTGCTTAGAAAAGATGATACCACTTTCTGGGAAAATATAAGTCTTTGGCAGAGTTCAATTTAGTGTACTCTTGAATGATGCTAGATTTGGAGCATCCTGGGAGGACCTCCATGGCTATCAGGCTCTGTTTGTATTTCCCCCAAAATGCTCTCCCAGCTTGTCACACACGGATGACCTGGCAAAATGGGATGGCCCATTTCAGCTCAGCCCCAAGGTATTGTGGGGTGGTTTTTTTGGTGGTGGTGGTGAATTTAATAAACTTCATTTAGATTTATACATCATGACCAAGACCAAAGAACAATGCCATTGGTTCGGCATACCCAAGGGAACTTTGGGATTGTGCTACTTGGCCAGCAGCCCTTTGTGCCACAGAAATCAATGGGACTGATATGACCTGGGAGAAGGATTCTGCTCATTAAAGGAAAAGTAAACAACTCCCTTGGGCCAATCCTTTGGGTATGTGACCTAAAGTACCTCCTTGGCCATTGGCCATTATTATTACATGGTTTACACAAATAGAATGGCTTGACCCACAAATGCCCTTGGCTAACACAGTAAAGCAGGGGGGCCTCAACACGGGGCCTGTGGGTGCCATGGTGCCCTAGCCAATGGTGAGGGATGACATGGCATTCTAACAACATCTCAAGGGCCACATATTCCACATCCGTGCCCTAGTACAAACACAGGCATGCTATCATACGTTTGCTTTTCTCATTATGTAAAAGCATAACATTAGCTTGAATGGTAGAACTGAATAGTTGAAAAGAATGCATAAGAAATTGCTATTTAAGATGAGTACTATAAACACAGTGATTTACCTCAGGCATCCTGTTGTGTTGCGTAGAACTAGAGAAGTCTGGAATTTAATTTTATGATCATCATCAAAGGAAGAATTATTCCACCCAGAATGAGGAACTATCACAGTGTTTGTTAGTGTTGACAGAGCATCTCGAATGATTGTCATTTTTACTGCATCACATGAAGACAAGTTCCAGAGAACGCCTATGGAAAAAAAGATGCATGGTATCATTTAATGGCTAAGACCATTAGATAGTTCTTTCAACTTGTATATATCTTAACCCACAATAGTGTGGGATTGGTAACAGCAAGTAAAAGTAGCACATAAAACAAAACCAAATACACTTCACGGCACTAATAATAAAATAACTTTGCAGCATAAAACCAACAACACTGGCTGTGTATGGGCCTATTCAGAAAAAAAAAACTTAAACCATGGCTTTAACCACGGTGGTTAAGCCAGAAAGCTAGGCCATATTCAGAAGACACCTTAAACCATGGCTTTAACCACAGTGAATAAAGCTTTTTGCTTTATTCACCATGGTTAAAGCCGTGGTTTAAGTTGTCTTCTGAATGGGGTCTATGTGTCTTTGGTTTTCCAGCTTGGCACATGGGTGGTACTATTAAGAAGATGCTCTCAGTTAGAGATAATAATGGAACATAAGGAAGGAGTGAGTTTCTGCAGTAGCCTTCCTGAACTTGGGGCCTACCAAGTGTTGTGGACTTTCGATTCCCATCCATCCCAGCCAGCCTGGGTAATAGTCAGGAATGCTGTGAGCTGTAGTCCAAAACATTTGGAGGGCACCAGGTTGGGGACGGTTGCTCTCTAACAGGGATGGGGAATGTGAGACTCTCCAGATGCCATTGGACAGAAACTTCCGTCAGCCCTAACCAGCATACCCAACAGTGAGGGAAGCTGCTGTTCAACAACATCTGGAGGGCCACATGTTCTCCATCTCTTCTTTGCATGAAGGGTCAAAGCCACTGATGAGTTTTTCCGATCAAAAGCAGCACTGTGAAAGGTAGTAGATATCCAGTGCAAATGCTGGACCACTCATATAATGCAACTTGGAAGGATTCATTTCAGTCAACAAATATAATCCAAAACAGATCCCAGTGCATTTTGTAGCCTTAACCTTCAAGAAAATTATCTATAACCAGACAAACCAGGATGATCCATTGTGTACTGTTGCATTTATATTCTGAAGTGTGCAAAATCAGCAGTAATCTGCCAATGTAATTGAAATATAGGATACACAGTGGCTTACAGACTATGAAGCACTTCTGATTCAGAGTATTTCATTAATAATAGACTCAGAGGTATATTGATCTGGTTCCTTTCTAAATAACTAAAGTGTTTTTCAAAAAATCATCATCATGGATTTATCTTAGATGATGTTATCGAACAATTGGTGTAAAAAAAGAGTATATAGGAATTCTATCCCTTGCCTCATTAAGAGGAGAAAGAACTATAAACTCCTCCTTGGTACAAAAAAGAAAAAAGCAGCAGCAGCAACAAGGTTACAAGAAACATATCTCAAATTGCACATTTAGAACAAAACCTGCATTTTCTTTCTATAGCTTTTCAGATAATCCTCCAACTCATGGCTTGGAAGACTGTTAATGAACCATGTGCTCCAGGGTTCCCCCGCCTTCTCCAATCTTACGCACAGCGCCCCCCTCCCCCCAATAATTGCCTCATTCTCACTATCCACTATTTGTCATGACATCTGAATCCACCAAATACAATTAGGGGTTGCCTGCCTGACCAGCAGAACTCAGACAGAACGCAAGGGACATTGCCTCTCTCACTGGCTGCCAATGTCTACCTTCAAGCTGAACCCACTGTGCTGTATTGCAGGCCACACAGATGATCCCACAGCCTATCAAGATCACTTTGAAGTTTGTTTCTGTCTTCCAGGGTATTAGCTATCCCACCCAATTTTGTGTCAAATTATTTCTAATAATTTCAAATAATTTCTAATTATTTCTAATTTGCTGAAAACCAAGGTCTTTCTCTGATGTCTGCTAGAGAAATAAAGGGTAGTGTCCTATGTAGAGTAGAACCATTGAAATGATAAAACTTAACTCACAACTAACTTAAGTCCGATTCATTTCAACAGCTCTATTCTACATTGAGCAGGGGGTTGGACTCGATGGCCTTATGGGCCCCTTCAAACTCTACTGTTCTATGATTCTACAGGACTAACATTGGATACTACCCCAAAAGCCCCTTCATCTCCCAGGAGTTAAGAAAGGGGAGTCCCAAACATTTTGCTAATGACAAATATACAGTCTTCCTATTCAACTGCTATACATTCAGAGACACAGGAACCACAAAGCCAACAAGAAAAGAAATATTTTCAGGTTTCCATACCACATGATAAGGTGTACCATACAGATTTCTCATGTGCAAAGAAATTATTATTTGATATTTCAACAAGGAATGTCATATTCCAGAAATAATAATGTATGAAAATGTCCTTTAAAATGAAAACAGTGAAGACATGCCTGTCTATCTATTTATTTACAATATTTATATACCGTTCCATATGTAAAATAGATTCTGGAGTGGTGAACATAGCATTAAAACAGCAAAAAGATTAAAACAGCCTATTAAAATCGTTCAATTTAAAACAGAATACCAATAAAAACAGTGCCTGGTCAGCTTGAGGAATGCTTCCTGGAAAAGAGCTGTTTTCAGGAGGCACCAGCAGCAGCACACAGTTGGTTCCTGCTTCCTGCTTGACCTCCAAGGAGGGAGTTCCAAAGAAAAGGGGCCACCACACTAAAGGCTGTTCTCCTGGTGGACTCCAATTGGGCCACAGGTCCATGTGGAACCACCAGGAGCAAGTCCTCTAATGACCTCAGAGACTGGGCAGGCTGGTAAGGGAGAATGCACTCCCTCAGGTATCCTAGTCCCAAGTTACTTATCTATCTATCTATCTATCTATCTATCTATCTCAAATGTTACACACCAGAATGGTATCTTCCCTCCTTTAGCAATCAAGTCTATACCTTGAAATTGTAAAAGAACCTATCGAAACTAAACACAAATAGCCTGAAAGAATGTTGACGCATGAACTGCACTCAATAAGTTGTTTATTCAAGTGCTCCAAAACAACATTTTTTTTAAAAAATGTTGTGACAGTTTAATTTCTTGTTAGTTAGGACACGCATGTGTGTTTCACAACATTATCTCAGTTCAGCCAATAGCTGCCGCAGAGGAAAGCTTTATTTTATTGAAGAAGTGAGAGCTCTTGTAGCCAACAGTAATTTTAATGACTGCTGCCTTTGTTGAGCTTGTTTTTTTAATCTGTTTGAGATTCTGTAAGATTTTTTTTTCTTTTTACAAACCAGTTAAACCACTATATTTTTACAAATCTATTCTGATCTTTAATTGGACACCTTGTTCAAATCTCTATGCCTGTGATAAGTACTCTCTCATCTGTTGTTTAACTATATTTATACATTTAATGTTTTTAACCTTTATTTTGTGAAGCGTCCAGAGAGTTTTGGTCATTGGACAGTACAGAAATGTATTAAATAAAACTCCAAAATTTGACTTAGGTTGGTAACAATATTAAAACTGCACATAAATCAGACAAAATAAAAGCACACATTAAAATCGAATAATGCAAATCAATCATGCAATTACATCTACAAAAGTTGAAAAAAAATAATTTCAAAGATTTGAAGGTGAAGCTTAAGAATATCATTTATCTTTCCTCTGCAATACTTCGTGCAGGTATTCATTGGCCACTAGTCATTTTGAATACAGATTTGGGTGATGGGGAATCCATGCTGATTAAGTGTGCTTCAGTTCTGAGTAACATGGCAATGAAGTGTTCACTTTTATAAAAGCTGATCCTAGCTCTCCTAAAGCAATGCTAGATTTAAACAATGCTAGGCATGGCAATAAATCTACTTCTCCATGTCACAGAGCCTTTGTTTGCTAGTTCCCATCGAAGTACAAGTATTTGTTTTAATGGGTTCTTTATTTAAAAGGTGTTTTGGTCAACTTCTCTGCAACTGAGCTGACTTACTGACAATAGGTGCTTCATCAAAGTTGAGGTGGCATAGTTACAACCATTTACTGGCCTAATGGCATAACATCTCAGAGGAAGAACTAGAGTGCCACTTACTAAACCCACTACTAAATATGGCTGGTGAGCCATAGGTTAAAGTTTGACTCATTTCTCTCCTTATTGAGGCAATCCATCACTATGCATTGAGAATAAACCAATAGTGCAGAAAGAATGGATTGATCTGGGTATATACACATGGCAAATGATTTAGTAGATGTGACAGATATTCTCAATTGGCTCAGAAGTATCAACTTGAACCAAGACGTCAATGACAGTATATACAATTATGTGATTTAGTAACAAATACGTTTGAACCTAATATTTGTGCTATATCTCTTCATCTGGAAAATTTATGTGTCTTAGATTCTATTATTATGCTTAGCAGCAAGACAGTAATTATATACAAAAGTTATTTTAGAACCACCTCTAGATTCTCTGGGAAAAGAAACCTCAGAAAATAGATGACAATCCAAATGAATACATGGGGAAAGGCTTTAAATCAGTTTCAGTGGGTGGAATTCAGTGAAATGGCAGCTGCTTCTATCAATGGAATGGGGAGGGGGCAATTTCCCCTCGCGCCTGCAGCTCAGTGCACATCTCCTAAGTAGATTTTGGGAGGGTGTGGGAAGCTGCAGTGGGGAGGATAAGAAGAAAATGTCTGCTCAGATGATGCTGGATTCAACAGGGAAAGGGCCTTTTCAGTGGTGGCCCCCCAATTTTGGAAAGATCTCCCCGACGAGGCTCGCCTGGTGCCAACATTGTTATGTTTTCGGCACCAGGTCAAGATTTTTTTCTTCTCCCAGGCATTTAACTGCATATGCGGAGTTTTTTTCCTTCTGACCCCAGAACAGTTGTTTTTAAATGGATATTGTCTGTTTTTACGCTTTTCAGGGTTTTAAATTTTGTGTATTTGTTTTTGACTTTCACTGTTTTTAATCTCTGTAAACTGCCCAGAGAATTTCAGCTATGGGGCGGTATATAAATGTAATAAATAATAACAATAATAGTAATAACAACAACTCAATGTCATCTCTAGATATCTGATTGAGGCCTGATTATATGTGATACCAGACATGGTAAAAAACAAACAAACCAACAACCCACTACTTCTGCAGACTCCTGCATGTTCAGAGTGATGTGCCTGTTGCCTATCCTTGCCTGCATGTGCACACCAGGCAGCCCTGGCCCAAGTTTGGAGTCATGATGGCATGATAATACTGTACATAAGAGGAGCCAGACTTTGGACTTCAACATGATACCAAGCACAAAGGATTCTGCCTGGGTACTTTTTTTATTTACACATAGCTCACATCAAATGTAAATTGGGATACAGATTGAGCCAACAAAGAAATGAATCCAAAGAGCTGTGACTGGAAGAGAAAATATATTACTGCCATTCTGTGAACTTTTGTAAAAGTGCTGATGGAAGACTTCTCTCAGTGCAATACTGCAATGCATAAGGGGTTGCATTATATTATGAGAAACATGGTAAGTAAGGAAGATACAGGTCTTGACAGACACTTGAACAAAGTCTTGTACAGGAACTTACACCAAAGAAAGACGTTGTCTGAATATGGAGTACCTTTTCTCACATCAAGCTCTACCATTACATCAGAATCAGTCCTTCTGTGAGCGGAACAAGCTTTCTGCTAAAGGAAAGGCACCCTTGGATCCAAGCCTCGATTGAGATGTATTGGACCCTATGAGACTTTGGCAGCAGAATCTGACAAAGCATATAAAATGCTGGCACTGTAAGGGCCCCTAATCTTTCTTCTATTGTCATGATGTTGCATTATTCTGAGAAGATTATCTTTTCATACAACGATATGGTACTTAGCGTGCAATCCTATGCATGTTTAAGCAGAAAAACATCCTATTACTCCCGGCATTCCCTAGCCACCACAGCTGGAGCATACTGGGAATTGTAGACCTTTTTTCGGTCTAAACATGCATAGGTTTGCACCCTTAATTGTTTTCTTTTCTTTTGCAAAGAATCTTTGGCTCAGTTCGGACGACACGTTGGTCAACAGTGAACTATTTAATTAACCGTTGCTTAAATAGTCCCCTGTTGACTAATGTGTTGTTTGTCAGGCAAAAACCACACCAAGGTTGGTTATTCCCAAAAAATAATGAACGGAGATAACCAACGGTTTGCAGAGTTGTTTTTCTGCACAACTTTTGCTTATCGTGTTGTGTGGCAGGCTCTGTTGATTATTTCCCCTGACGACAGTGTTACAAGGCAAGAGCAGCAGAAAGCCCAGCAGGGAAATAATCCCGTGTCGGGAAGTGCTTGGGGAGTCCCTTGGTGGGGCGGCACGATGCTTGGGTCCCCAGGCGCTTCCCGGCACAGGCACATGCCATCCCTGGGTGACGCCCACGTGTTCCCAGGGATGTGCACGTCCCTTGCCACCACCAGCCTGCCCCGTGATCCATCTGGAGATAACTCTACCAAATAAATAAAGGGCCCAAAGCACGCTAGAACCATTTTAATAAGTCACTTAGTGATGGCCTCAAACAGAATTTAAATTAGTGATCACTGGCCCTTTTATTATATATAATTGTTGCATGCTACTAATAAAATGTTGCAACACAATTTGGGTTTTTCTGATACTGCTCTAGTAGTTGTGCTCTACTCATAGTATATGAAAAAAGATGATCGGTGCAACTTAGAGAAAAGTGAAGCACATCTAATTCTCCATAACATCAATGTGACTAAAGCACAACATTAAGAAGTTAGGTCCTTCCTATTGAGTTGATAACTTAAGCAGGCATAACTTGCTCTAGATTGTACCCCAAATGTAAAGTATGAGGTATTAAGAATGTCAATGTATGTAACAGTACTGCAAAAAATACTATTCCTCGTTTTGCTATACATTTGTGACCAAATACTCAGATAAGGTCTGTTAGCTGCCTCAGTAATTTCAAAAGTAATAAATCACTTCAGCTTTTAGAGATGAAGTCCAGCTCATGACAAATGAGATTCCAACAACGTAAACACAGAGTACCCTTAGGCAGAATAAAGCTGTTAGAGGAAGTGGAGAATATAAAGGTTATTCTTCCATATCAGCAATATTGAAACCAAGACTAAACAATTGCTTGTGATTCTACTGCAGGGGTTATAGCAGAGTCCTAAAATATTAAAAACATTTAGTTAAATAGCAGCTTTCCACACTAGGAATTCTGGTACACATATCTCCTTAAAATAATTCTCAGAGCTAAAATGAATGTGAAAGTGACAATTACAGGTAACTAGCTCTGAAAAGCGCATGCATATTGCAAGACTCAGAGAATACCATGGCAATGACTAGTTCAAAGCTCGTGTTGTGCATATAATTGTTTCAGACATTGGGTGAAATCCAATGTTGTATGACTCAGACAATGAATTTTCCCTTCCTTTCCACCCTGTTACAGCTCTCCCAATCCGCTTCACAGGATCCCCCAACCCTCTGGAGCAGATTGGGAGAACGTGGGGGCTGTAGGCTGGACAGGGAATTGCCTCCACCACAATTTCCTGGCAGAGGTCCACTTGCTGATTGAAGGCGCCAGTTAGATTTCACCCACAGAAATTAGTAAAGGAAGATCTTCTCAATTAGGTAATTATATCATGGGCAAAGGACATGAGAACCTTTATTATAGTCTGCCACAAACTACAAAGATTCAGATTTTAAAAAGTGAAGTGCATAATAAGATAAGCATCTGTAGCATACTTTCGTTAGGCAGATGAGAGTAAAGGGAGGTCCCTGGAATCATCTCTCCCTGCAGATAGAGGCTTGTCAGAGATAGCTATCCCAATCATTTGTTTGGTGGCACATACAAAGAGTGAACAGGCATACAATGTGTGAGGTGGGAGGGTACAAGATTTTTTTCCCCTTTGAGGGCTGCCTGCAGTGCATAATAAATTGCTAGTAGCACAGGTCGAAAGGCCCCAATGCTATGCTGACACTGTTTGAACTGGGCTTAAATTACAACCTTTTGAGCAAAACACCACCTATGTTCACTAATCAAGCTGGGCTGACTGCAAATACGTGTGTACTTCACAAGAAGTCTGGGAAGAAACAAGTAGTGCTATATCCTACCGCAGAGGTGGGGAACATGTGGAACAGATAAAAGGAAGGACTTCTTCACACAGTGCATAGTTACACTATGGAATTCACTACGACAAGATGTGGTGATGGCCACCAATTTGGATGGCTTTAAATGGGAGTTGGATAAATTCCTGGAGAAGGCTATCAATGGCAACTAGTCCTGATGGCTAGGTGATACCTCCAGTATCAGAGGCAGTAGGCCTATGTATACCAGTTGCTGGGGAACATGGGCAGGAGGGTGCTGTTGCACTGTGTCCAGCTTCCCAAGCAGGACACAGTGCAACAGCACCCTCCCGCCCTTGTCCCCCAGCAACTGGTGTACAGCTGGTTGGTCACTTTGTGCATGGAATGCTGGACTGGGTGGACCGTTGGTCTGATCCAGCATGGTTCTTATATTGCTGGATACTCAATTGTGAGGGTTGCTGGGTGCTACAGTCGAACATCTGGAGGGCCACATGTTCTTCATCCCTGTCCTACAGAGTTGATGGGCAGGACATATGGAGATCTTTAGCCTTGAAAAATATATTAGAGAGGTGGCATACTGTGATGGCTATTATACATGAGCTAAATTTGGAACAGCTAGGGCAAAGAAGTCATCAGATAGGTTAGGCTGGGAGCAAAGGCTAGGATCCACCAAAGCCACTAAAGAAATCAGCACTGCCAGTTATTGATGACTTCAGGTGGGCTCCTGGCTCCAAGCAAGGTTGCCTTGGTCTTTGTGTCTGCCTTCTACTTAGAACAATCCAGACCTCCCGGATTGAACAACAAAGCAATATTGGAAGAACCTGCTAGATCCCTCCCCAAAACATGTGTCCATGAAGGAAGTCCAGAATTGCTTTCTTTTATACTATAACTAGCTGATATGCCTGGTGTTGTTCGGGTCCATGAATAATGTTTATAACATTTATTTGATAAATAATAAATATCTCTGCAACTTATTCATCTTTAGGTTGTTTAGTTTGGTTGAGTTAGTAAATTGTTTTGTGAGAATAAATGGAAAATTACGTTAATAAGAACTGTGTTTTAAATTAGAGCTTTGTGATAAACCACACATTTTGTTTTACCTGAAATGCCTACACAACCCATCATGCCTTAGCTGGAGCAGCTGTCTAAACTTCAAAAACAATCAGGACACACCACACCATAGCTTTCTACCAGCTATAAAAGATGCAAACCAAAGAATATGTTTTCAAATAATACCCAGCATTGCCCAGGTATCTGAATAACATATAGTAGCGAAGCAGATCTCAGCTGAAGCAGGAAACTGTTGTTGTATGCATGTGCTCTGAAGTTATTATTATGAAAAAAGGAAAGCAGCCAGAACACAGAATACTTGGGTTGACTGCTCGAGACTAACTTTAGGAATCACAACAGCTGCCAAAGGCCAGTAAGTCTGGCCTCCCACTCAAGCAGGGCCGGTGCCAGACTATTTTGCGCCCTAGGCAAGGCGAGCTACTTGCACCCCCCCCCCCCCAAAAATGACAACTTCGATTCAGCTGTTCAAGAAGAGTTTCTGAACTATATTTTCCTTTTATTATGTTTTTTCTTAAAACAGCTAATTTGTATAAAACTGTGACCCTTAAAGGGCAGTACTGCGCCCCTCTGAGGTCTGTGCCCTAGGCAGCTGCCTAGTTGGCCTAATAGTAGCACCAACCCTACACCCAAGGCATGCTGGGAGTTGTAGGCGTAAACCTAGGATTTTATTAAAGTGAGCTGACGGACGTACTTTGCAGAGGTGTGTGGGGAGGAAGGGAGAAACATCTCCTTTCTCACTCTACTTCATTTGCTGCACGTATTCACAGATTCCTTCACTTTACAATGTATTGTAACTGAAACATTTCAGCAGTTCAGTTGGCTAAATGCTTAATGTGTGTGTCACATTTGGTGAAAGCTGTCAAATGTGCTGGAATGCTTTCTAACACTTGGAGCAGTTGCAGTTTTTTGAAACTGCAATTGATCACAATATAATCCAATAATATGCTTGTGTGCATGCATTAGAAGCTAAGGCGATTCTTAATTCAAAGAGGATTATGGTTTAAAGTAATAGTTAAGATATTATTTGAGAATAAATTGAATGCAAGATAGAAGCAAAATCTCCTCCACCCTCCTTCCTTCAAAGCATTTAAAATGAGGCGAGGGAGAAGTGACTCTCTAGTGTGGGAAACAATAGGACTCAAACACACCAATTTCCTGGTTTTTGCTGAGCCCATTTATTGTCACACCACTGCTTGTCAGCAGAATATTCTCAGGGAATAAGTCTTTTCCCCACTGGCATATGCAAATACCACTAAAACCAACTGCAGCATTTTACTGAAACTGACTAAGTTCTTCAGGAAATCATTTGATGACAATTAAAGGAATCCGATTACAAAAATGTTATATCCCTACAAATCAACTTATAAATTAATTGGCAATAGAATCCTAACATTGTACTACCATTGTGGGACTCAATAATAGAATGAATTATTCCGAATGTGAGTTTTGAATTTGAAAGTATTGACTGCCTGAGGGGGCCTGAAAAAACTTCAGAGCAAACCAAGGCTAGGAGTACTAGAGACTAATTTCTTCTTCACTGTGCAGAAGATACACAAAAGATTTCTCAGTATGAACAGGCATAGTCAAATCATCTACACAGATATATTGAAAAACACATATGGCATGAATAAAAAAAACTATATGCAAGGTGCACCTTTAAGGCTGCCATTCTATATACCAGGGATGGGCAGCAAGCGGTCCACACTGTTCCCAGTACACCAGCCCTTTTTTTTAAAGGAAAGGGAGAAAAAGTCACAGCAGCAAACTGCCACAGAGGGTTAGAATGGACATTTTTTTCTTGTTTTCCCCCTGGAACAACTGAAGTTTCCCACCCCTGATATACACCAAGGGTCTTGTTGAATTAAATGAAACTTACTTTTGAATAATCAGAATAATAATGTGTAGGATTATGCTGTTAGATATCTTTTCAAGTGATTATTTCAAATTAAATCTTTGTGCACACAGAACCACATTTTTACTTGCTACATTCCATTTACTTCCTATCTATTAAAACTTTACCTGTGACAAGTTCTCTTACTTCTGCATCAATTGATTTTCTTAGCAATCGTAAAAGTGCAGGTATCCCACCAACGTTTTTCATTGCTATCTTATTTTCATCTGTAGACTTTCCATACACCAGGTTCCGCAATGCACCACAAGCATTCTTCTGAACTTCAAGGACCCTGTGATCCAATAGGTCAACCAGATGTTTGATTCCTCCTTGCCTACACACCTAGAAATATACATTGATCACCAGATTCTGTTAACAGTCAAAACATGAAGAAAAGTTCCAGAAAAACAATGAAACAAGATGGTTTTGCCTGCCTTCTTATATTTTCACTGCCTTCTTAGGACTTTTTTGTTAAGGCAAGGTCCATCATACTGACTGCCCCCCATCCCAGTTGCAATGCCCAGTGAGAAAATCAGAGATGGTCACCCAGGGCTTGCAGGCACAGCCATGATTGAACAGAAGCTGCAGCTAATCAGAAGAATGGGGCAGAAAATTACATTCCGGCTGGACTTGTTAAACGGCACTGGGAAAGCGAAGGGAGAGGAAGAAACAGAGAAAAGAGGAAGGATGGAAGGAGAGGAGAGACTGTGAAAGGTCTTTATAATTGCTTCCAAACATTGATCAGTACTGATTATTGCATTTCACTTTTTGCATACTTTGAGATTCGTTTTTATTTTGTCATCTTAAGAAGGCAGTGAAAACATAGCGAATTCTTTGAAAAGCATAAGACAAAAGTCAAAGAGACCCCTGATTTGTTAATGTAAAAATTCATTTCATATCTATTACTTATACATATACATTTTGTTAAAAGAACAGAATATATCATGGAAAAGGGGAGAGAAATGTGTTCAGAGGCAGATGTCTTCAGTAATAAAAATGTGGCTACTAATATAGGAAAGAACATTCCCAAAATTCTAACCATAAAGTATGGTTATTTTCCCCCTTCCATTTCATGTACGTGTAGATTTTCTAAAACATTCATAAATATTCAGTGAGGGTGGTTTTTTTGTAAACTGCTTGCAAAACGAAAAAGCTACAAAGAATGGAAAATCTTGTTAGGTTTTTTAAAAACTCCCATTAGATTGGCCTTATGTGCAGATATTTACTCAGAAGAAAATCTCACTGAAGTCAATAGGAGTTGCTTCCAAGTATATATGCACACAATTGAGGAAAACATGTAGAGGAGAAGAAGGACCATATGAGTTATGTCGGGGTCTTTGCAAGAGGAAAAAAGGTGGGATATAAATGTAATGGTAAAATAAATAAAAAATACAGTTTTAAATATGTATAAAGAACATTGTCAAAAGCGTGATGTTAAATTACAACACACTTTCACCATGTGTTGTACAGTAAAATCTAAAAGCATTAATATGTGTTTGCAGTACAGGTCTGAAAAAAGTTTATAGTCACAGTTTACGATTAACAATTTGATGAAAAGGTCAAAATAGTCCTGAAATGTCATTCATTGAGCCTTTTCAATGAGAAAGTCTCTATACCATACCTCAGTTTTTACTTTATTATCTCCAAAGCACAGGTGCTGTAGGTAGGCTGCAGCATTGGCTTGAACTGATGGGAACTGATGCTGAAGCATGTGAATGACCTCAGGCAATTCTGGATCCCGCCATGCAAATTCTCTTCATAACATAAGCAGAATTCAAAGCAAAGTGTGAATATTTATTTATTTATTACAATCACTAGTCATCCATAACCAAGGTGCCCCAATAATCAACGTGCATTTCTGCGTTGTATTGTACAAATAAATAGAACACATTAGAGTTAACCTGTTTAAATTCTGATAATATTTTACAAATATTTGTAACCAAATTGAAAGGACCAAAAGCAAACATCAGCTCAATGATAAAACAATCAAAAGTGGAAGTACTAGGAACCACTTAGAAGTTATTTCACTATGGCAAATTTGTGCAGTTTGTTAAAATATCAGGTATGCTTGCCTGGGATCTTTCTGGATGCTGTCTATGGAGGGAGACCTTGTGGTGCCATCATCAGCAGGGGCGGCATGTTGCATCCTATTGTAACTGGACTCAGAGAGTCGATAATGAAGTGATCTGTAGGGTTCTGCGTAGGTAGCTGTTGTGTTCAGAGCATAATTATTTCTTTGGTATGTAAGCGTGCTACGCTGACTGGATGATCGTTGTAGATTTCCAACACCTGGAATATAAAATCGGTATTAAGAAATACTCACTCTCTGTGTGTGTTTGTGTGCGTGTGCATGTGTGTGTCTGTCTTGGTCTACATACAGATGTATATAAGCACACAACACACACTCGTATTAATTATGTGACCTTAATTTCTTGTTATTGAAACGCAATGAAGACTGAGAATCTTTTGGAAGTATTAGAAGATGCTCCTATTTAGGCTGGTGTGACAAACTGTGGTTAAACCAATAGAAGATTGTAGGTGTGATGCTAAGATAAGTTAATGTAAAGGAATTCACAGACGTTTCCCATCTGGTGGGTTGGGGGGCGCTTCTAAATAATGTGGGATGTGACATAGGGGGGCTCTGGGGGAGGGATGAATTTCTCTCACACCATCATGCACTGTTCATTGAGAGCCCCTAACTCTCTACTTTATATGCACAACCACCCTATAAGGTAAGTTAGGCCCAAAGTGACAAGTCCAAAGTGAGCCAGTGAGCTTCAAGGCCGAGTGGAGACTAAAACCTGGGTCTCCCAAATCCTAGTCCACTATATCACATTTGTTGTGAATGTTTACCTGGATTTACAATTTTTGAATGAAATGTAAAGGTGTGTTACAAATAACACAGAAAATATTCAAAATGGCATCAAACATTTTTATTTAATTTTTGAAACAAGAACATTAATAATACGGGTGGCCTCCACTACAGCTGTGGAGGGTGTCAGATTGGGGAAGGCTGATCTATTCAGTATTCATTATTGTTAGCACCTTGGTACTATAGTTGATGCCCCTGGTAGTTTTGCCCCACTTATGTGCCATATTCATGTATTTTAGTACTATTCGTCACCAACCATAGGACAATACAATACATTCCCATAAACCTGCAATTGATCTAGATTTTGCTGCATATATTCTGCTACAAGTGGCACAACAGAGGGATCTCAATTTCATGCCTACCTGATCCAGTTCGATATAGTGCTGTCTGGGACCCTTGGTGGGCATCAGCTGTTCCATGACTTGGACTGTGGTACACTGGGCTATAATAGGTTCTTCCTTCATATATGGGGGTAATGTGAAGTTCAGGAGATACAGTTGATCGCAGCTCTTGGCCAAGCTGACTGTGTTGACTAGCATATGAACTCCTTAAGCCTAGAAGAAAAAGGGAAAAGTTAGTATGTGACAATCAAGATACATAGAAGTCTCATTTTTATACTATATTTTAGACTGATATTATGCACATACTTTCCCCATGCATATCACCTCTTTGGATCACTGTTTAAAATTATATTAAGGCAAAATTTAATCTGTATGTTAATCTTTATTTTAAAACAGAGATTTATTAAGAGATAGATGGCATTTCTTTTTCTTTTTTAAATTCTCTCCTTTCAATTAAATATGGTTCAATTAAATATGGTTTCAATTAAATATGGCATCTGATTTGAGCACGAGCATGTCAAATGAGTTAAAGTGTGCTTAATAATTTTGGTACTCTACAAGGTACAAATCAAACTTTCATTCCCATAAAGAGCTAAAATTTCAATGTAGGTATATGTGTGTATGTATTCTTTTACATTATCACGGCTTGGATCCAGGCCTTGGCTTTCATGAATATTTTGATTTAGTGGGCTTCTTATCTAGTGGAGAATTTCTGCAGCTGGAATAGGGGAAAGATGTAATTTTCATTGATTCCTGCTATCCCTGCAGTCCCCAACTGCCTCTCCCTGCCAAATCTGCTTGGAAGATTGAGGAACCCTCCAGAACAACTAGGGATGTAGTACTTGGGGCTGCAAGGGGGGGGATCAGAGAAAATTGCCTCCCCCCTTTCTTGTCAGTCAGAGTGTCTTAAGTGGGACTCTGCTCAGGTAGTGCTCCCACTTGCATTAGCAAACCCTGGATTCAATACTATGGCTGCTATCCTAGGGCACAGAACTTGGTATCACCATTTAACAAAATGTAAGACAGAAGTCTGCTCAATTTCAGTAATTCTGTACTGGAACTATGGAAAGGGCACCTTCTGACACTACACTAGTGATGGGACTGAATTTCATACCTGGGGAGTTTGAAAATAAACTCAACATGGAACTTGTAGTTCCTTTGATTTCTGATTCAATCTGAGAGAAGAAAGTACAAATCCCATGTTCTCCAGCAAGAAATTATGTCCCTGAGCATTTTCAGGAGTATAATTTCCAGTTGGGGCAGGGGTTTCCAACCATTTTGAGTCTGTGGGCATATTTGGAATTTTGAGAAAGTGGGCACATTCACAAAATGGCTACCATGGGGGGTTGCCTGTTCATAAAATGGGCACCATGGTGGCCATGACTGGTCACAAACCAGTCATTTCCCAGAAGGCAAAACTGGTTACACTAAAAGAAAGGTAACCTGTGCAAGAACTTAAATACAAAGAAGATGTGGGCTCTGAGTTCCAAAATGCAAAAGCACTCTTTTGAACCCAAATAAACATGTTCTGGAGGAAAGAGTTTCACTTTGCAACATGCCAACCTTGAGTGAACTAGCAATCTGTTATTTTGTTGCCCAGTGTTACTTCACCACTTTGCACTGGCTTTCAGAGTGCCATTATGTGAGATGTGTGTCTTTCTAAATCTTACAATACATTCATGAGATGCCCCCTCATTCATGTCTTTGAATAGAGCACACAAGTTTCCTCTTCAGTTTTTCCACGATTTAGGATCTTATTTTCTTCTTTCAGTTATCCTATCTTTTGTTTTTTTATCTACAGGGAAAAATTCCAATTTAATCCTCTCCTTGTAGAGTAGCTTATCTCTAACCCTAATGATTTTTGTGCTCTGTTTTCCTGCCTTTTATCCATCCCATTCTCTTTGTTAAAAAGTGACAGCCCGAACTGTGTGCATTATTCAAGGTGACGGAGTATTAAGGTATTTTGAAGTGTCTCATGCTATAGTTTGTTAATGTTCTGTTTGTTCTATGGAGCACTGTCTCATGTTTGGCAGGTGATTCTGTCCTTGGGTGGTCATTCTGATTTTAAAATGAGCAGGTCCACAGAAAATATGCCACCATTTGAGATGGGTCACGGTGCAGCCTCCCATTTACTCTACTCTTGGTTCTAGATGGGTAAAGTTGGATTTGGAGAATGTGTACCTAATAGCACATGTTCCCCATGACAAATTCTCTCCCCCACCCCCTGATCCTTTAAGCAATGAGGGGCAAACTCCACTAGACTCTCCTTGTGCCAGGAGGTTCTGTGATACTGGTGGGGCTTCCCTTGAAAAAAAGTTCAGAATAAAGCAGCTGGACTACTGACAGGGCTCACCTTTTGTGAGTATATTACATAAATTCTTAAAAGAGTTCCACTGACTTCCTGTCTGTTTTTCTTACTGACTGCAATTTCCTGTTGAGGCGGCATACACATTTTTAAGATAGGCAGATAAATGCGAACCTATTCAAAGGCATGATTTGCCGCAAGTTAATCTATAACTCTACACACACACACACACACACACACACACACAAACGCACGCACACCCTTCAGCATCCAAATGATGATATATTTTTTGTGATTCAAAATAAAGGTGTACTTTCAGTGTTACATATTTTGACAACAACATTTCTAGCTAAATGTTCTATGTAGACATAGATAAAAGATTTTCAAACTGAAGCAATGTGAGAGAATGTGACCTGTTTGCAGATCTCAGGACTGGTAGCTCTAATTTCAATATTTCTTTGCGGAATTACAGTGTGGCCATGAATAAGTAACAACAACGGTTCAGAATGTTAAATCTTCAGAGTTCCATCTGTTGCTCATAATTGTTGTTCAATACTTGTGTGTACTTGATGCTCCCATGTTTGATGCTCCCATGTTTGACCCTAAGATTAGTTTTATCAGCACATCTGTGTACCAATTTCTATTCTGGTGCAATGGCACAAAACATAATGTTGTGCCACCATCACAAGCAAATATGCTGTGTTTAGGACTATGGTTGCATTCACTGAGATTCGGTAAAGGTTAAGAGCATTTAAGAAATCAAAGCTAGCAAAATCTCTGTAGGGATAATTTAAATCATCTGCATTTCAAAAGGCTTGAAAAAAATGAAAACCACTATGTCACTAATACAAATAAATGGGAAGGTTTAAGGATGCTAAAACTAGAAAAAAGAAATGTTTAGGAAGCCACCCATATTTGAATGTTCAACAAAGTTTTCTCGAATGTATTAAGCAATATTTCCCACCACATTTACAACCAGACCGATATCTAAATTCTTGCCAATAAGACCCTTCTAAGAAGGGCATTAGACCCAAGCACATCTCTGAGCTATGTGAGCAATACAGACAACACTGTTCTACTTCGAAAATCGATGACCAAGGGGACAGGAGCAGGCAGAAGAAACATCATGGCCTGCTCCTGTTGGACTCTTCCCCCACCCCCACTGGGCAAACTGTCATCTTGGCCCTGTGGGGAAAAAGAAAGTGCAAGGGGACAGGAGCAGGTGGAAGAAACATCACAGCCTGCTCCAGTTGGACTCCCCTCCTTCGGGAGCAGGACAATCCCATCAGTCCTGTTCCCAGGCCACTTAATTTCTTTCTCTCTCTCTCTCTCTCTCTCTCTCTCTCTCTCTCCCTCTTTCCTCCTGGACTCCTTTTCCTTGAGTGTCATGTCTTTATTAGACTGTAAGCCTGAAGGCAGGGACTGTCTTTTTTGCTGAGTGTAAGCTGCTCCGAGGGCCTTTTTTGGCTGAGGAGCGGGGTATAAATATGATAAACAAATAAATAAATAAATAAATTTAGCAGAAGTGAGACCTTGCACTTTCCATCATCCAAAGAAGTGGAAACTACCTCTTGTTATTTTTTTGGTTTCCTCGTTGATTTTTCCTGATTACATCTGGCTGGTTGCAGTCTGCCTGGGGTATGAAAACCTGAATGCTATACAGAGCCTTCCTCCTATTCATTTAGTGATTCATGGTTTGTGTTCCCAAATGTAATAAAGTAATACAAACCCTTCAAGTATGCACAGGGGGAGTCAGAAACACATAAATTACTGTAATTATGTGGCGCATGTAAACAGCATAGGTAGTTTAATATATTTTAAGCCATTACCTGCTTTTCTTTTAAATGCAAGAGCAATTTTGACAGGGATATTTATGGTGTTCTTCTCAAAGTTGAATAGTAGCTTAAATTTGCTCACATGCACTTGGGAATCAGTTTTAAAATAAAGAATGATAAATGAGGTTCATGATAGCATTTTATTTATAAATATTTTTGTAAGTTGTATATGTATGTCGGAGCCCCAGCATGGTCAGCAGTGTGGTGAACACATCCTAATTTTCCACCCAGCAATCTATATGTGCTTAGATGTCCATATATTGCACACCTTGGCTTTATCAGTCATTTGAATGGGGCAACCTGACAGGTGTACACATTCCTTTGACGGTGAACTGGAACTTTCCATTGAAATGAATACAGTTATTGCAAATGGGGCAACTCTGTGTGTGTAGCGGAACTCTTTTGACCATAAGCAATCACGATATTGGGCATTAAGTGTAAATTTTAAATATGACATAACTGAAGCTAATTCTGATTTGATAAATGCCCAGGACAAGACTTATAAGCCTTCACAGCATAACATTTCATTTTATTTGATGAGAAATGGAACAATTCCATTCCCAAAATATCTACTCAAACTCCATAAGTGAGTAAAGTTTAAAATATTAGTAAAATATATGAAACATGATCTTGCCATGGAGCCATATTTCACAATACCAAGCCTGGGGCTTCAGAAGCCATAACCAAGCATAGATTTATGCAGACAGATAGCATAGTGTTGACAGGTAGATAGCTGAAAGAGCCTCATTAGGACAGACTTTCAAACTGTTGAATGAATCGTATTAAAGATGCCCATCTTTATTTATGAAGATGCCCATTATATGAGTATATTAAATAGGCAACCCAAATTGTAGCTATCTTTTTAAGACAGGTGAGGGGGAAAACAATAGGCACAATTCAGCTAAAGTTAAGCACATGCTTAGCTTTTCCAATGAAAGCAATGGGACTTACAAGTGCTTTGCTTTGACTGGATTATACTAAATATGGAAACTTTTAAACAGCTCAATTGCTATATTTTATTTCTTAAGGAAATTTTCAGACATAGACACACACTTGAAATGAGGTTTTACCTTTTTATAAAAAACACTGCTGCATAATAAAGTTTTAGTATTTTGTAGGGGTTAATGTCAGGTGGAGGACAGTTTTAAATGTTATGAAAGCATTTTCACACTGGAATATGATTATAGCTCTGTGTATCACGGGGATGCCCTAAATAAATATTCAAACACAGTTTAACTTAAGTTAAAGATATAGGTGAACACAGATTAACTACTCCATCTGACAACAAGAGATGTAATTCACACTGCCAAAATTAACAAGAATTTGCCACTGACTTAAGGTACAGGATCTCAAGGTTATGCAAATACTATGGGTTGTATTTAGACTTATGTTTAGTGCTCACACTGAAGGAAGGGGGCGGAACTGTGATTTTAGCAGATTTCTCCTTCCCTGTGCCCCCTCCAAAACTGTTCTGGAGAATTGTGGGACCCTCTGGACAGCTTGGAATTTGGCACTGGAGGCTGATGGGGGAACTGGCGAAAATCATCAAACCCCCCTCTTTTCTCCCAATCTGGCTTATATTTAAAACCCATTCAATTACACTAGTTTTATCACCTATGTAAATAACTAAATAATAACTATATTTGAGGAGGTCATTTATTTCCTTGCCAACTTGAAGTGCCACTGTCTTAAAAAGGAAACACACACACACACACACACACACACACACACACACACACACACACTACATTAAGGCATTTGTTAACTGCTAAGAAAAATAATTCTTTCCTCAAAACAAAAAAGTATCAGAAAAATAATTGCAATGTGTTATTTGAAACATTAGCAATTGTACATTATAGTTCTTTTTGCCAGTAACACAATTGTACAATTCATAGTATTTACAGGTTTCCACAAAATTTTAAGTTGTGTCTTTACCTTTTTACTAACCTGTAAGGCTATCTGGACGGGGTGGAACCATTCTTTCATAGATATCATACTGCTGTGCATATTGCTCAATGTCATGAAGTGTCCGCTGTAACGTTGTTCCCAAATGTTGTGGAACTGCAGTCATCCCAGAACGCTTTGGTGATGAAGATCCAACTTGGGTTTGGGGTGGAGAGGCTACTCTTGTCTGTGTATCATTTAGTGTAAGAGGTGAACCAACTCTGACTGAAGGCTGGTACTGGGGAGTCCCTCCATTAGGGTTGGTTGATTGCCTAGATGTTACTGAACCAATTCGGCGCACTGCTATTGGTGAAGCAGGTCTTTGTGTAGTAAATGGAGATGTTGCTCGTTGTACTGGCAATGTTGTGGATGAGAACACATTAGAATTAAGAGATCGTGACTCAGTAACAGATGGTGAACCATAGCCACTCCCTAAAGAAGTTCTGAGTGATCCCCTCGAAGGAGAAACTCCTGCAGTGGTTACATAGGAGGGAGACTGAGCCCTTGATGGAACAGAACTCACACGTCGCATGGCTCTGTTGGCAGCTATGTTTGATGATGCCTGTTAAAAAGAATATCGGCACACAAAGTGATCAGCAGAAATCTCAAAGTGAAAAGATCAGCCTATTCTCTTTATAATTCCTTTCAGGATACATGTGCACTGTAGTTAAGCACATGTAAGTCCTACTGATTTTAAAGGTAGAGTTAAGTTCATGCTTAAGGCTGCAGTCCTGTACACATACTTGGACTCAGTGGAGATGACTTCTGTTGCACTTTCAGTTTATTCAATGAGATTTAGCGTGCTTTGCACCCAAAGTGTTTTAAACAAGTTTATAATTTATTACACTAAGCATATATTCTTGAAAAATATCGAGAATTCTCCATTTAACATCCCCAGTCAAGCAGAATTATATTTTCAAGAAACTAAAATAACATAATTTTGAACTGAGCTTATGTTTCAGTACAAATGTAGTTTTAGCTTAATGTGCTGCTATTTTTCTATAACCCAAAGAACTTCAGTTATTGGGTGGTTTAAAAGTACAGTAAATAAATATATAAATAGCAAATGGCTATGTTCTGACATCACGATAAACCATGGTGGACGAGCCCAACCTCTTCTGGGCTCACACAATCCCCCTTTTCTCTATTCCTCTGGTTTGGGAGCAAGGAGATCAGAAGGTTTTGCTTCAAGTTCAAACCCTAAATGGTTTGATGAAATTGGCTTGTTTTGTACATAACATAATTAATTCTGCCTTTCCCAAGCTAATGCTCTCTAGATGTTTTGGACAACAAGTTCTACCAGCCCCTGCTGGTGTGGCCAATGGTCAGAGATTATGGGAGCTGTAGATCGAAACATATGGAGGGCACCAGGTTGGGGAAGACTGGTTAAGATTAACCACAGCACATCAATTCAGATGACATGACAAGCCATGGGTAATCAAAACTGGAAGCAAAAACTTCTGAATTCTTCCTCATGCCCATGCTGGAAGAGAGGAGAGGGTGTGTGCAAGAGCCATAGGGGAGGTTGTGTTTGTTCCTCTCATACTAAACCATAGTTCATCATGACATCCAAATGCAGCTGTGTAACTAAAATCCTAGTTATAGAAATACATTATTTCTTTTGTTTGGTCCTTTTCTTATCTTCTTCATTGCTTATTAATAAGACTAACCCTAAAAATGTTCTTTTAAAACACAGAAATATTTGCTTTTAGCAATGCAAAAACATTTCCTTGTGGCAATGCAAGAACTACATTCTAATTTATCAAAGAACAGTATGTCAGACTGAAAAGGAATTATGATTCAGTTAAGCGTACCTGAACCAAAGCTTGTCCTTCAGCCCTTGAACTTCTCACCAAATGGTTATTATTTGCTCCAGTAAAGGAATGCTGCTGTCTGTTTTCTCCCTTTCCCAGATTCTGGCTGTTATGGAAACTGCTTACTTCCTGGTATCCACTGTCAGAATATGAATTCATCTGTGTTGAACTTCTAGAGTTACCCATGGATCCTGCAAATATAAAGCATAATGAGACTGATGTTATTACAAAGCTATGAAAAAAAGTCACTGTTTGATAAATCTCAATTTATTTAACATTTATATAACAGACCCTCACTTTCATGGAGTGATGTTTGCTCTGGTGAGTAGAGATTCCCTTGTTCTGGCTCTGTTCCAACATGATAGGAAGGAATGTGAACACTCTCAGATGTTCTGAGTTTATTTACACCTGTGTTTGGCAAATCTGAAAGCAGAGTTTCATTAGTCAAGAATATATCTACATCTGTATCTCTTGTCTTTCTATCCATCAACAAATACATCGCATGTTTTCAAAATTTCTGTTCAATTTGATTCTACATGTCATCTATAACAAAGAGATTAGATATTGTATAATACTGTGCAAAAGAGAGGTATATTATAGAAAGAAGTAATTTTAGATAGTTCTGTGAAATTAATAATTTGGTCTGTGAACATTCAATTCTTGGGTTGGGGGGAAGAGATCTATTTTGCGCAAGTGGTGTTTTCTTCTCAGTTTCAAAGGCTCAATACTACACATTTCCTAACTATGAAAATTCTGAAGTTGTCATTGAAGAACATATTGTCATCTGTGATATTCATTTTTGAACTTTAAATATAAAACAAATATACTTGCTTCAAAGTCTTTTATAGTTTGGATCAGTGGTTCCCAATTAGCTAAATACTGCGGACCTCTTGTTTTTCAAATGCCAAGCCATGGACCCCCTACATTTGAAAAAATTGTTATCTCTATGGTACCTGTGCGAAGCAATTTTTTGAAATAATAAGGGGTAGCCCCTAATAAGCAAAGGATTTTAGGTATACTAAAAAACAGACCATAAAATTTGTGATATTTGTGATATTACCACGCAAAAATGATAATGATTTAGTTAGTGATATAAAGACGAATTTAATTTTACTAACGTCTAGTTTACAATTGAACAAATTATGACTTTTCTAGCAGCTACTAAACCTAAATATGATGGGAGAAATCATGCCTCTTTTTGTCCCGAACAATCCCTTCCACATCTGTTTCAATATTTTCTACTTTGAATCTCAAATCTGGATCAACATCGAGCTGATTTCTATGCTTGTTCTTCATATAACAAGATGTCGAGAACGTTTGTTCCCAAAGATATATGGAACAAAAGGGGTCTAGATGTTTCAAAGCTTTTTAACCTAACTTCTTATAATCAGGAAAAGCCTTCACCCAGAATTGGTCCAGTCTATATTCTTTGAAAAATGGTTTCAATGAACCATTACAAGTCACGTCAACAAGTGCATCTTGCTGTTCCGCAGATAGAGTTGTTAGTTGTACATCACCACATTCAAGAGGATTCCTTGTCCATGAGTTTTCAGAATTAGGTGCAGGGAAGTAATCTCTGAAGCTAGTCGCTAAATCACGCAGGTGCTCAGTGATGTTATATTTTACTTCTGGTAGGAATTCGGCATCAGAGGACTCCAGAAATGAATGGTGAATATGTGAATGGTGCCACGGCCCCCCTGGGTGGGTTTCGCGGACCCCCTGGGGTCCGCCGACCACCAATTGGGAACCACTGGTTTGGATGATAAAAAGCATGGTAGAAAAGATACCAGAAGGCAACAATTTTACAATCAGTAACTGTTTCCCATATGAATTAACTTATCGTGTTGTCAGATCTCAGGCAATAACTTATCTTTGTCTAATTAACAGTTATATTTTTTAAAAAAATCAGCTAGAAAGATTTTAGGGGAAATTCTATTTTCATTTTTTTTAAAAAAGTAGAACTAATGTGGTACTTTTATACTGAGTATATTGGTCATGGCTGAAGAACATGAAAACTCTGTGAAATACCCTCTGCTTCCTACATATCAGGGCTAGGACTCATCTTGCCATCTTTCTTTTTACAGTTGATGGGTGAATTTAGGAAAGCTGGTGGGGAGGTATTTAATCTATATAAATGAAAGTATTCTTTATCCTCTTTAGAGCCTGGCAAGTGGACAAGTTCTTTAAATCTCCACAATACTTATCCAAATCTGTTTAAATTAGGGGAATACATACTTTCTGTTGTTGCTATTACTAAACATTTGTAAGTGAGAAGCCCTTGCTAGTCTACTGCAAATTATCCAGTGATCTACCAGTAGATCTTGACCGATTTTCTGCCTATCCCTGAACTAATGAAATAAAAACATAGAAGTTCCTTATAGCCTAACTCTCAGGATAATTTAGTAGTGGTGGAGGAAGACACTTTGAAGTTGTAACTGGATTCCATCCAGATCTGTTAAATGAAAGGCATTTGAAGGTTTCTGCACCAGGGAACCATGAAAATAAATGAGAATGGAGCTTAAGTAGATTACAGTTTTTGGGTGGACTTTTGGGGTTTGTTATTTAGAGAATTCCCTTAACTGCACAGCTTGGTGCAACTAACAACCATCAGTTTGGGCATTTAGATCAAGAACAGGGAAAAGACACCCCAGCAAAGACTTCTTGCACTGAATGAAGAATGCCAAGTTAAGGGTCAACTCCGCTGTATGAAGGTGTCATTTCTGTCTATCAAGTTATACTGAAGAGGCGCACAAGAATTATGAGTTTGATCTAAAAGGTCTGCCTACTATGAAGTAACAGCTGCACAACATTTAGGCCAATTTACAAGATGTATTAAACTTCTGTCCCTGGGATTAGAGAGGATAACAGCCATTTCATATTTTAAAAATTAACTGGTCCTTAAGAACCTAAGAAGTGCCATGGTGGATCAGACCAAGGGTCCATCTAGTCCAGCACTCTGTTCACATAGTGGCTAACCAGCTGTTGACCAGTGACCAACAAAGCAGGACAATAGCACCCTCCCACCCATGTTCCTCAGCAACTGGTGCACACAGGCTTATTGCCTCAAATACTGGAGATAGCACACAACCATCAGGGCTAGTAGCCATTGATAGCCTTTGCCTTCAGGAATTTATCCAACCCCCTTTTAAAGCCATCCAAATTGGTGGCCATTACTACATCTTGTGGTAGTGAGTTCCATAATTTAACTATGTGCTGTGTGAAGAAGTACTTCCTTTTATTTGTCCTGGATCCCCCACCAATCGGCTTCATGGGACGACCCCAGGTAATAGAATTTTGAGAGAGGGAGAAAAATGTCTTCCCTATCCATATTCTCCATACTATGCATAATTTTGTACACCTCTATCATGTCTCCCCTCAGCCTCCTCTTCTCCAAGCTAAACAATCCCAGTGGATGTAACCTTCCCTCATAGGGGAGACGCTCCAGCCCCTTAATCATTTTAGTTGCCCTTTTCTGCACTTTTTCCAGCTCTATAATATCCTTTTTTAGGTGTGGTGACCAGAACTCTAGACAGTATTCTAAGTGTGGTTGCACCATAGATTTGTATAAGGGCAGTATGATACTGGCCATTTTATTTTTAATTCCTTTTCTTATAATGCCTAACTAGTTTCAAAGAACCATTCCAAGTAGACTTTCAGTATGTTTTTTTATAGGCCAACAGTCTCCTACACTGCTTGGCAAACCACTGAAGTGAGTTGGAAAAGGTATTTGTGAAACACCATGGTTGTTTAAAAGGGAGAAAAACAATCAGACATCCTACTGGACGTGCACAAGTCCTTGGGTGTGCCGAAGTGTGCAATCCTATGAGATCCGCCCCGAGTACAATGTAACCTCCGAACTTGAGAGGCTTATATGTAGCCAATGCAGAGCAGGATTTCACCAGTGTAGCAGAGACTTTGGTGAGGGGGAGGGAAGGAAGCTGGGGCAGCCATAGGATATTTTGTATAGCTGCTGCCTGGTCTCCTCCCCTCTCCACTCCTGGGAACACTTCCTTCCCCTTATTGCCATGCTCCATTTTCCAAGGGGGAGATGTAGCCAGCACGGTTCTCTCCACACCAGCTACGAGGGAGAGGGGTTGGCGAGTGTGGCTTCCTGGCTCTGACCTTCGATCCAGGAAACACAACTATCCTATGTCCCCCAGATGTTGTCTAAGGGACATTTGGATCTCAGCCTAATAATGGTAAACTTTCAAATATAGCTTAATCTTTTCATCTTTGTATGTTATGGCATGGGGGTCTGTTTGTTTGCCAAAATTCACACTGGGCATGTCTAAGCCCGTGAGCATGCCTAAAGTAATTCTTTTGATTCTGGCCCTAGGGTGACAAAAGACAAAGGAGGAAACTGCTTTGCAAGTTCAATTAATATCCATGCATGCAGATATAGTGTGTGTACAGACGCACATAATCAAAATAAATAATTGCTGAAACACATTATTTTAAATCAAAAGAAACATGTATCCAATTTATAGTTAAAAGGTTGAGGTAAAGTTGCAGTTATCTTTCTTAAAACTAGCATTTTACTTTGCTAACAAGCAGCCTTTCAAGATAAGGTTCATTGTTGGCTTATGATTCTAGCTTGTTTGAGGAGAGACAAGCCAGAATCCCCAAGTTGGATTTCATGATAAATAATGGACAAAGGTTCTGTACTTTGTTTAGCCACTCCTTCTGGCAGGAGGAGCCAAGTGGGAGCTATTAGGCAGGATGCACCAGCACATGTGATTACTATAAGCCATGGTCCCCCTAGAACCCTCACTTGTTGTGATTTGCAAACTGGCCCATAGTGAAATAGAGATCTAAGCACTCATCCCACATGATGGTGTAAACGGAATGCACAGCTTTCCCACCTAACTTGAATAGATATCCGTAAAGGGGGGGGGGGGGAAATCATGTGAAGTGGCTTTTGAACATCTGCAGACTACGAGCGGCACAACAGTTATAGCTACTTAAATAGAATATATATTGACTAAATGTGTAAAAATAAGCTTTGCAAGTATGTCTTTATGAATGTGTAAAAACATTATTTTTGGCCAAATACATTTTTGAAAAAAATGAAATATTTTATTGCAAAAAAATACTTGAATGTGAATAAAACATATGTAACGTTTCACATTCAATGCAACGTATCTTAGTTGGCTTCAGAGCAGTTAACAAAGTTCCATGAAAAAATTATGAAATCTGTGGCATTTTTAGAAGGCACACCAGACGTACAAAACAACTGTACCTGCAGATCTCCAGGGAAACGATTTCTCAGTAGAGCTATGGAAAAGGAAACAAACAAACAAACTTAGTGTTGATTTTCTTTCATTTTCATTATACACAGAATATGATCAGCGCTCATAAGATTGGAAGGATCCCAATAGGGCTGAACAAAGCTGCACTTCTCCATTTTACCCACTCGGTATATATGTACTGATAAGTACTTCAGGACAGACAAGGAATTTGGTGTCTGTATATTGCTCCCATATCAACATTAGGAAGCCAGTAACAAATATAAACAATGCTTTTAGAGTGAAGCATTTTTAAGTCCTACAGAAATCCTATTGATTTCAATTGGAGAGTTAAGGTAAATTGCACCAATATTTTGAGCCAGCTATTTTTAAAAAGGCAGCTTTCTTCCCTCTTGCAGACTAAATAATAAAATGTACTAAAATCTTTTACTGCATGAATGTCATTCATTTATGTAAACTTGTTTACTCTTTATAGTAAGAGGCTTTGTTACTATTCTTATGCCATAATTCAGCTCATTTCAAAATTAGTTTCTGTCAGATGCCAGTATATATAAAAAATACTACTATATTTACCTACACAGATGAAATATTCACATTTAAATGTCTAGATATATTTATATGTCAAAACAGAATTAGATGGAAAACCACTTAATTTATATTTTTTATTTTACAGTCCACTAGTCAGTGCAAGAAAATATTTTCGTACCACACTAAACTGCCATGCATAAATCCATATTTAAATACTTTTAATACCAATTTTCCATAAAGCACTAATAAGAACAGAATTAAAGTTTTTGTTCCTGTCGATAATTGCATTAAGCGTCCACCACAAATATAAAATAACTCTTGAAATAGACAATTTGTGTTTCCATTTTCCACTCTGACTCTAAGCAACATTACATCCTGACTCAAAATATATGTTTACAACTAACATTTTAATCCTAATCAGATTCATAATCACATTATGAATTCCAATAAAACTGGTCACGGTTTTATCGGAATTCAGTTTCTTTAAAAAAACAGTCATAATTTTAACATGGTGTTTTATTCTTTTATCCTATTTTGTATCTTTTATTGTTCACCGCTCTGGAAATCTGTCTAGAAGTGGAGTGGTTTATAAATTGTTTAAATAAATAAATAAAACAAATAAAGGTGTTACTGACACTTGAGAATCACTGGCTTGTCTGTACTACCATATACACATCTTACCTGAACTACGAAATATGTTTAAGCCCTCACTAAAAAATGAAGTTCTCAGAAGGGAAAAAGTTAAGACAATTGGAGAAAACTGAAGAGGATGGAGTTAGCTTCTGTTGGAAAGACTGGGTGAACAATTTCTGCCTGATGTGCTCTGAAGATTGTATGATCCACAGCAAAATAATGGGTTGGATCAAGACTTGTGTTCAGCAAAGTTTTTGCCATGAGGAACATTTTGCCATGATTTTCGTGGACTCCTCCTTCCCTCTGCAGTTGCTCTGGAGTGTTGCGGAACCCTCCAGAACAGTATGGGAGGTGGTGCTCTGGGCTATAGGAGGATCAGCAAAAATTGCCATCCCCGTTCCCGCTGGATACCAGTCAAACAGAAGGAGCCCTTCTGTTTGCAGAGAGGCAAGCCTAGATCCAGCCCATTATCTTTATCTTGAAAGTACTACCATGGTTTATGAAAACATTCCTTATTTGGTGAAAAATGACTCCTATATTAGGTGGTATTTTGCATCCCTTTGTAAATAATTACAAAAGTGTTCTAAAGGGAATGAAGGAGAGCCTGAGCTCTGAGGCACTGTGGAAAATTTAAAATGGTAGTTCACAGCAGGCCAGCCCAGTGAGAGCAGGCAGGACAAGCATCTGAACCAGTGGGCCCAGTTGGGGCAGTTGCCCAAGAGTGCCTGATGGTAACACTGGGCCTTTCCCCATTCCTGAGGCAAGCACGCTTCCTCCCCTAATTCAGTCAATATATAGTTAACTACTTATTCGCAGAACCTGCATGGAGACGCACATCCCAATCGACATTTTATCCTTTCAATGTTTAGTAGGAACAGAAAAGCAAGATATCAAATAATTAAATAAACTGTATCAGGGCAAACATTCTGCCATGCAACGCTGGTGGGAAATGAAACTGCCAAGTTCAGCCAGCATAGCAAGACTGGGAGCATTGCCTGATTCACCAGACCAATAGGGATGCATTTCTTCTTCACTCCCATTGAGAATAAAGGTGATGACAGAGCTTTGTTTTTCCTCAGTGACAAAACAACATAATCAAGTCTGATTGCCTACGTGGCACTGTGACATCACCATCTTCACTGCATGATCCCTACATAACCGGAATTAGACATCGAAGAAGTAAGAATCCCTAAATATGGATCTGAAGCAGCAATATGTCATGGCCACACAAAACGAAGTGAAAGCCTGCTAAGAAAGGAGAATTTTCACAATCCTTGAAAGCCCAATTTTCATGATGAAAATCAAATCTCATGAAAACTTAGCCCAGTGCTAGTATTAACGACAAAAGGTTTTTCCTGCATTCCAGTGGGACACGGAGGGCCTGAGTGTGTCAGATTCCCTGTTCTTTCCCTTAACAGTGTTGTCATCAAAACAATTTATGAATATCATAAAGCTCAGCAAAACGATATAAGGAGATCAGCAAGTAATACAGTGATTTCAGGAAAATAATAGCAATTTCAGCAGAACATCATTGATGCCAGCAAATACCCCAATATGAAAAGCTTCAGCATGTTTTGGCAAAAATACAATAATTCTGGGGAAATGTCCTCTGTGCACAGCAGATCAAAACCAAAGTAACATATATCCGCTAACCCTATCAGCAACATTTGTTCAATTTCCATATAGAAAACATCACCAGACTGCTCTTTTTTATATATAACTTCCATTCTCAGACTTCTTCCCACCCATATTTCTATGGTGTATACATGTGCGTGCGTGCGTATTACTTACTTACTTACTGTTGCCATATGGCTTGGCTGCCTGAATTATGCCCAGATTCTAGCTATGCACCTGCTGCCCATTTCGACCATTAGCTGATCCAGATCCTGAGCTTTCATTCCCAAGACTCCAGCTCTTATAGCAGCCTTCCCTGCCATATGTTTTGGACTTCAATTTCCATCAGCCCCAGCTAGCATGGTTAGGAAGGCTGGGGGCTGTAGGCCAAAACCATGGTGGACTCCAGGTTGGGGAAGCTGTTCTACAGCAAGGTTTGGCAACTGTCAAGTCAGAAGCAACATAAGGGAAGGGACGGAACTCAGTGATGAAACACCTGCTTTGCATAAATATGGTCCCAGGTCCAATTCCTAGGAGCTGGGGAAACACACTCTTGCCTGAAACTCTAGAAAACTGCAGCCATTTAGCATAAATAATATTGAGCTAGATACATAAGAACAAGTGCTGTCTATCCTCATAGTTGTATCCTGTACCTCACCCACCCACCCTTTTCAGGGAGCAATAGGTCTATGGAAGGGGAATGTGAGTGGCTGCCAGAAAATGGGAGGTGGATCTGAAAAGTTAGATTGCACTCCAAAGTCTTATGCACATTTTTCTTGTCTGGCCTGTATTGCATCAATATAGAGAAACTCCAGGGCATACTCCAACTTCATATAGGAAATTAGCACCAGCCAGGCACAAGATTTATGTACCACTTCTGAACCAGTGGTTGAATCTACTGCCAAGTAAAAATGCTCAGAAGAATCCAGCTTCATGTGTGTGTGCCCATGTGTGTTTCCTACAGCTTGTAACAGGGGAATATATGCTCAAGGGTGGTGGTGCTGGTGATTTGAGATCAATGCTTCCCCATCAGTAGTTTTCTCCCCCTGCCCCTGCTGTTTGTTCTGAAGATGCCATTGCAATAATGGCACCTCCAAGAGGAAATAGCAGTCAGGGAAGGGATTTTTAGCGGAGTAAAAAAAGGGTCAAAACTGCTCCCTACAGGCCACATTTCTGATCCCCTGGCAGTTCCCATTTCTATACAAAACAATAACTACAGGAGAGTTTATCATATGTTTTATTTATTTATTTATTTATTTATTTAAGGATTTTTAATGACTCAGGTCTGACCTTAAATTAGCATCAATTTAGAAGATGTACAGGTTGTTTGTGGATTCCTGGTCAACAGCTGGTTGGCCACTGTGTGAACAGAATGCTGGACTAAATGGACCATTGGTATGATCCAGCAGGGCTCCTCTTATGTTAAGCATTCTGTTCACATAATGGTCCACAGGAAACCCACAAGTAGGACCTGAGTGCAACAGCACCCTCCTGCCCATGTCCTCCAGCAACTGGTGCACGTAGGCATACTGCCTCTGAAGCAGAAATAGTATATAGCCATCAGGACTAGTAGCCATTGATAGCCTTACAAGCGTTTAAAATACTTGAGAGGAGCAGAGGTAGCAAAAGGAGACCACAACAAGAGTGAAGTTGGCTCAGTCCTACAGTATGAAATCTTTAATTTAACAAATTTAACAAATTTAAATGATGTGCAGGCTTTAGCGGAGATTCATCTTAACCACCTAACTTTATTCAGTGACTCAATGCTTCTTTTAGTTAATAGTTAAGGCCATCAAAATAGTTGAGTAGGTAGTGATGAAGATTCATATCTATGGGTATTATTGATCTACTGAAGGGGGCCCAATCATTCATTTTCATTCATTTCAGTGACAATTCCATAAATGCACTCTGCTCCGAAAGTGATGAAATGGCATATGAAAGTCTCCTCCTAGCTGATGTTACCAAAATACTATCTCATCGTTTGGAAATGTCATCTGCCTTCCCTTCCTTTTTGTGTCCCTTTCCGTCTGCTTGTGTTCTTAGTCTGCACTTTTCTTTTCTTTTTACAGTTGCAGTGAGGGCAGGGTTTGTTCTGCTTAATTTAATTATTGTACAGTACCCAGTGTCTGAGGGAATATTATTATTAGAAACTATTATTTATTATTAGAAACTAGAGATTCAGTCCTTGAGAATTATTCTTTGACATCCAATTTGGGAACCAGCAGTTGTAACCTCTGTGTGTATATGTTTTGGGTTAGGTTTGGCAGAACTCTGTCTTTGGGGAATTTAGGGAGATTCTGGATTGCCTCAGTGGATCAAACAATGGGAGTTTTTCCTAATCCAGAATTCGACTTTCCACAAGGGAACAACTAAAGGGAATCTGAAAGCTTAGAAGCAAGCAATGAAGGTGGCATCCACCCCCTATTGCTTAACTCCAGTGTCATACAGCCTATATCCGCAGTTAACATGGCAAATAGCCTAGCAACAGCAATTCCATGTGAAATTGTCTAGATCCTCTTCAAAGGCATATAGGTTAGTTGCTATTATCATCTCTTGCTGCACCAGTAAATTACAGAAGCTAATTATTTATTGCACAGAGAAGTCTGTCTTGAACCTGCTGCAGTTCAACATTGTGTGACCCAGAATTTTGATATTGTGAGAGGTAGAAAACATTATCTCTATCCATTTTCTGCCATTCTTAATTAAATACATGCCTCTCATAGATTTCTCCCCCAAGCCAAGAAGTCTCAATCGCTTTAGTATTTCTTAACTTAGAAGGCATTCCAACCTCTTTTTGTGCCTTTTCTAGGATTATGTTCTAGCCTCTTTGAGTTGTAGGATAAGCAGAACTGTATGCAATACAAAAATCATACATCTGAAATATTTTTAATTTTACACTGTTCTATAAAGCTGAGAATTGTGGTGGTGAATGGGCTGGTTTCTAATCTAACAATTAAAGAACTGAACTGCCTATCTTAACCTCCTAGATTGCTTTTTATTCTACATCAGTGGAGTGTAAATGAACAATACATACGTTTGCAAACTAATCTTGATCCTTTCAATGTTTGATAGCCACCACAGTTGCCATTTTAAAGAAAAAAAACTACTTTGGGGGCAGGGGCACATGTGGCCCACGTATTGCTGACCTCTGCTCTACATACTTAGTGGTACCATACAGGAAAGAAGCTTTATGGACTAATAGACCAGATGCAAGAAGGCCTAGACTGAATTATGAGAAAGAGCACCATAAAGCCCATGAACAAAAACAAGGAGCACTCCTGTATTAATATTATGTATGTCAACCTACCCTTGCATTAAAATAATCAGAGAAGACCCTTGTCCGTACTCCTTCCCTAAGAGTAGTACATTTAAGATTTATGAAAGAGACGATCTTCTCGGGGGGGGGGGGGCAACTCTACTCTGGTATTCCCTCCCACAGAAGATATGCATGATGCTAACATTGTACTCCTTCTGGTGCCAGGTGAAAATGTTTTTATTTGCACAGGCATTTTATAACCAACACTCAACATTTTGAGAGCTTCGGCTATTGTGCGGCATAGAAATGCAATAAATAAATAAACATGTTTATGTTTGTAGACTAAAGTTTGTATTTTTTTTAGCTGTTGAACTGTGTTCTATACTTCTCAGTTTTACTTTTGATATTTATTTATTTAAAACATTTATATCCCACCCTATATCATTAAGATCTCAGAGCGGCATACAGATTTTCAGTTTCATGTTGCTTTTATTGTATTGTATTATATTATTTTTAGGTCATATTATGTATATCAAGCTGAAAGGCTTTTTCAGTTGATGGTGTGGTTTATAGATTTTCTAAATAAATAAACAGGCTTTTTCATGAAGTTGAATGTTGTATTTGGGCTGGGAATGAGACTGGGGAAAACTGAAATAGATTAACTTTTGCTGTGACTTGAGGTGTGTTTTGTGCATGATATTTTTGGCTGGAAATCCAAACTAATCATGTTTATTTTTTTATTTTTTTATTGTGAATCCAAACTAATCAATAATGAAAAGTGGCTACATGCAATGATGGAATGAGGGTGACAACTTTTACTTCAGCATTTTAAAGCACTGTTTAATAAGCACTATTTTATTGCTGTAAATTGCCTTGAGTACTTCTGCTAGGGCTGAAAGCTGGTACCAAAATATTTTATAAATAAAGAAACATTTTATAAATAAAATAATGCATTTAGCAATTCTGAGGCTAAATTTACATGTTTGTTTGATTTTTTAAAAGGGAAATGTAGTTGGTGCGACTATTTACTTGATTGCAGCAATGGCACTGGGGAAGAGGTAGTTAATTAAAGCTTTCCCTTTCAGCTCTTTTCACATCTGGAAGGCAACCGGTTAGGGAAGGCTGCTGTAGAATCTTATTTCTAAAAAGCTGGGAGCATGACTCCCTGTGGACTGCTGACTAGAAGTAAATAAATTCGTTATAATCTACTACCATCCTCATGTTCAAATATCCAAATTGGGAATATGTATATCTCCCACTCAGTGAGATGCTTACAGTTTTACTGCGTGAGGAACGCCTGCATCTTGCTGCAAGGGAGAAGTTCATCAGCACCTGCCACCCTAGTGCAGCTCCCAGCGTCTCAACAGGACCCACCTGCTGTGTCTCCCATTGCAGATGAAGTTTGAGAGTCATCATTTTAATTTTCCCAATCTTCTTCAAGTGGTGAGACAGCCTCTCTCCCATGAGCTATGTCAGCTAGCCTCTTTCTAACTAAAAATAATGGGCTCCTGTAAGACTTTTGAAAATACCAGCTTCTTCAAAATAAAAAAATGCTACAAATGAAGTTTTTCATCTTTATAAGTGCATTTTTTAGAACCCTGTTCAACTGAAAACACACACACTAAAGGATAAGAAAGACAATAAAAAAGAAACTCTCACACATGATCTTTCGAGACTCATTAAGTTCATAAATCGAATCTTCCCCCAAATGGTAGCTCACAATTTTGTTGTGCAGAGTTAACTATTTCTGAATAAGAATATTGTATACTTGTAATATATCTTCTAAATGAAATGTGGTATCTGTACAGCAGCTTAATTACATACACCAAAAAACCACATCTAATTAGCTGAGGTCTTTTATCTCATTTTCGCTTTCAACTATAGCCATTTCTGCTAAACAAATTACCCAGTTCAGGTACAGATCAAATTTAGGAAAATGTGCAGTCTTTGAAGATTACAGGTACTCATAAGGAATGGAGAAAAACACTCCCAGGACAGAAGTAGGCTTTCTTATTCCTCATGTTTCCTATCTTATGCGCCGATAGCCTTTTAAACTTTCCTGGATTTTCCTCCCTATTCACAGAGAACGTAGGAGATTACAGGGGCATGCACAAATATGAAAGAATGGGGGAAATAAGAGAAGGAATAATCCATATATACAGGGGTGTGGGGAAACCACTCATGCAACAACTGGGCTGTTGATGAGTTGCAATAAAAGTAGCTGCCTTAAGGAGGGAAAAGCTGATCTTAGATTTAAAAAGTTGATAAGAAATGTATACACGAGGAAATAAACATTTTCAGGTTCATATAACATCATACTTTCCCAACAATAAGGGTGTGAGAGAGGTACACATCTACAGTGACTAACAAGACCATAAGTATCCAACCTAGCATGCCAGTGCAGAAAGAAAAGCAGATGAAAATATCAGAAATTGTTTGCTATATGTCACTTAGTATTTTTGACATCATTTGGAAGGTTTGTTATCACTGCCATGTAAGGAGACAGCATATAAGCGATATATCAGTCTTAGAGGAGGCGGAGTATAATGTTTATATCTTACTCTTATGTTCTTCTAAGAAGTCTTCGGGCCAGTTCTTGAAACCAGTGTCCCTGAGCCTGCTGCAAGCCTCTCTGGGAGAGGGATGGATTGTTTTTACAGGAGAATAAGCACCTACACATTAGTATATTTCAGGTGCAACCATGTGCATGTTTAGATAGAAAAAAGTCCTAAAACTCCCAGCATTTCCCTTACTGACTGATCGAGAAGACACCGCGTCAATCAACTCAAGTGAGGGCCAACCAATGAGATATTGAATTGTATTCCATATTATTAGTCCTGGCTTATCGACAGAACAGTTTTTCCACAGGAAATTTTATTACATACAAATTAGAACACCTTTTTACCCTCCCCTTCATTCCTAATTGATCTGGATAGTAGACATGCATGGCACTGTGAGTTTTAAGATTTTGTAATGTTTTTATGAGCTGTGGACTGGAACTACAGTACTATCTGTAATGTGGAAATGTTCAGTTTAAAAATAAATAAAAATAAATCTGAATATCTATGTTCTAAACCCATCAACACCTACTCTCCAGATGGGTCCTGTTAACTGAAATCAGCATGACCTTCTATCATTGCATATTTTGATAGAATTTATAGTGGTTACATCACAAAAACTGTTCTTAAAAATGTCCTTTCAAATTAATTTCAGAAAGGTTGCCATATAAATCCAGAGAAGCCCACCAAAAAGAAAGAAAAAAAGAGTGGGCTGGAGCACTTTATTTATTTATTTATTTATTACACTTATATACCGCTCCCATAGCCAGGGCTCTCTGGGCAGTTTACAGAAATTCTAAAATTGAGGTAAAAACAAGTATACAAAATTTAAAACTCTAAAACACAGAACATACACACATAAAGCATTAAAAACCGATTAAAAACTAAACATGTGGGTAATTAGGATGTGCCGCCATATGCCTGGGCAAAGAGGAAAGTCTTAACCTGGCGCCGAAAGGACAGCAGCGTTGGCGCCAGGCAAGCCTCATCAGGGAGATCATTCCACAGTCTGGGGGCCACCACCGAAAAGGCCGTATCCCTTGTTGCCACACTCCGAGCCTCTCTCGGAGTAGGCACCCGGAGGAGGACCTTAGATGTTGAACGTAGTGACCGGGTATATTCACGTCGGGAGAGGCGTTCCGTCAGGTATTGTGGTCCCAAGCCGTGTAAGGCTTTATAGGTCAAAACCAGCACCTTGAATTGGGCTCGGAAACATACAGGCAGCCAGTGCAAGCGGACCAGAGCAGGTGTTATATGGTCAAACCTTCTGGTTCCCGAAATCAATCTGGCCGCTGCATTTTGCACGAGCTGCAGTTTCCGAACCGTCTTCAAAGGCAGCCCTACGTAGAGCGCATTGCAGTAATCTAACTTGGAGGTTACCAGAGCATGGACAACTGAAGCCAGGTTATCCCTGTCTAGATAGGGGCGTAGCTGGGCCACCAACCGGAGTTTGTAGAAGGCACTCCGTGCCACTGAGGTCACCTGAGCCTCAAGTGACAATGACGGGTCTAAAAGAACCCCCAAGCTACGAACCTGCTCCTTCAGGGTGAGTGCAATCCCATCCAGAACCGGTAGAACGCCCCCCATCCTGTCAGCGGAATCACCTACTAACAGCATCTCAGTCTTGTCTGGATTGAGTCTCCAGTCCATTGTCGCAGCCAGGCACCGATTCAACACATCCACAGCCTCTCCTGCTGAAGATGAAAAGGAGAAATAGAGCTGCGTGTCGTCAGCATACTGATGACAGCACACTCCAAAGTGCCGGATGACTGCAGCCAGCGGCTTCATGTAAATGTTAAACAACATGGGGGACAAAACCGACCCCTGCGGGACCCCATACTTGAGAGTCCATGGGGCCGAGTAATGTTCCCCAAGCACCACCTTCTGTAACCGACCCGCCAAATAAGAGCGGAACCACTGCAGAGCAGTACCTCCCACTCCCAGCTCAGCGAGTCGTCCCAGAAGGATACCATGGTCAATGGTATCGAAAGCCGCTGAGAGGCTCCTGTCTTTCTCCCGACATAGGTCATCATACAGGGCAACCAAGGCTGTTTCCGTGCCAAAACCAGGCCTGAAGCCCGACTGAAATGGATCCAGATAATCAGTCTCATCCAAGAGTGTCTGGAGCTGTCCCGCCACCACCCGCTCAAGGACCTTGCCCTTTATTGATAAGGTTACTTGCTGTAGAGCAGTAATCTTTAACCTTTTCAGATGTATTCCACTGAAGAGCAATGCTATAGGGTAAGTTTGCCTAAACAGCATGTTAGAGCCTCTTCCTCAAGCTTATTTTATAGTCTAACAGCTGTCTGTTTCTTTCTCTGCCCCATAAAACACGCAGATCGGAAAAAATAGCTTATGTAATTCATATAAAAATGTAATAATTTAACAGCCACTTAATGAAGATTGCATGAAACAAATGGATGTGTGTGTTAGAATACATTCAGATGGATTATGGTACAATAATGGTTGGAAAAAAGATATAGTAATAATAAGGAACACCTCATTAAATTTTAGAAAACGAACAATATTTCTTAGCCAAACATGTCCTTTTTAATACCAAAGACACAAACAATTAATTCTAAAATCTGCAGAAATATTTTAATAGATACTGTTTAAAAAGAGAACATCCAAAAGGTGTATACACACCACATTTCTAAACTATCATTAATAATTACTTACATGGTATCTAGTTTACTCAATGGACTGGAAATTATTTTTATTGTTTCTGGAAAATAAGAGCATGGACTGACATAATTTCCTCTATTTGCAAAACTCAGGGGTAAGTGTTATCCTTATGCAGCCAAAATGGCACCATCTATGCACCATAGGGAGGTATCAGCAGGTCTGTAGGAACCTCAATGTTTACAGAAGTATCAAAACAAAAATAGGAAAATACTGGGGGATAGGATAGACTCAAATACAGTCCAATGGCATCTAAGTATGCTCAGTAGCCATGGAACACTGAATCAGTTGAAACAGAAAACTGGGTGGGAGAAGATGGATTTGGCTGGCTGGACATGGCAGGTGAACACTGAGACAGGATTCAAAATTTGACTGATCAGAAGGATAGGTAAGACAGAAGGTGAAGAGTACAGAGGGGTAAGAAGGGGAATGGAAGGTGAGCAGTTATAGCTCTGTCTCTCTTCCTCTGTTGTCCTTTGCTACATTTCTTTCCTTCTTATTTATTAAACTTATACCGCTCCCATAGCCAGGGCTCTCTGGGCGGTTTACAGAAATTCTAAAATTGAGGTAAAAACAAGTATACAAAATTTAAAACTCTAAAACACAGAACATACACACATAAAGCATTAAAAACCAATTAAAAACTAAACATGTGGGTAATTAGGATGTGCCTTCTTGTTCCTCCTTCAAGAGAACCTAGCAAAAGTGGGTGGAGAAAGAGACACAAAGAGATAAAAAGGATACAGAGAACCCTAACTGTTTGGATAGGTCACACCAAAAAGACAGAAATGAGAGATGCCCATAGAAATCAATGAAGAAATCATTGGGATTCGATGCCAGTGTGACAAGCCCACCATCTCAAAAAGGTAGCAGTCCCAAAAGGCAGTAGCAAAAAGACATGTTCCTGCTTTTACTCCAAAGCAAATAAAGTCAATTATCCCCATGTTGCAGGTTGTAAGGTGCTGTGGATTAAGACAGCTGTGCAGTATGTTTTACATTGAATATTGCAAGTCAGACTCGTTATTTTTTTTTTAGTGACAACCAGGCACCTACTGCACATTGGGCTGAAGCTGAGAAGGAAACTCACAACAATCCAGCAGTCTTATGCAGTGCTTTTCTCCCCACGTTGCAGATTGGGTTGAGAAAATATTATACAACATCTCAGTGTAGTCCATTATTATACCTCTATTGTTGTTTGAGGGACCGTGCAGCGATCAGGTTACAGCAGCTCTACAACAGAGTCACCATTAATATTGCAGGTGAGAGGAGAGAGTGAGGTGAGTGTGCATTCCCAAACAAAAACTTCCCATACTTCCCAGGTAGTACAAAGACCAACTTAATTTACCCTCAGGCCATCTCCCAGGCCAAATCTAGCACTCAAATACAAGCAGAAACTTTGTACTCCATTGGCTTGCATGCAGACTAGTTGAATTTTTAAATGTTCAAAAATTAAAGGAACATGACTGCACACAAAGCAAGAACCAAGTTAGAAAAGAAATCCTGTCTTTGATGCTAATTTTTATTTTTGCTTTTCAACTCTATCAGATATAAATTCAGACAATACACTTACACAAGAGATATACTGTAACCTTTTATTGTAGGGAGCCTCTTGCTTTTCACTGTTTTACAAGGACATGGGTTAACTCATAACAAAACAAGGGAAAAATATGGCCAAGTAGGATTATAAAAATCAGAATTTCCCATTGGTAGGTGTTCCTCAGAGATAAAAATTCTGCTCAAAAAAGTTTATAAAATATTTTACAAAGGTTTTCATATATGTCAAAATACAACAGGAATGCATGGCAGTTGATTTTATATGCAAGTATTTTTATGGGAGAAAGTACCATAGTTTGGGTTATCTCATAATTTTCTGAAAACAACCAGTATAATATAATTTCTAACATTTATTTACAAACAAACATAAAAATATACAAAGACGTTATCAGAATGCATCAAACTTGTCCCAGAACTTCTTGACCTTCCTACGTTCCCACGTTCGTGAGAGGATAGTCAGGAGAAAACCACCGCTCTCTAAAGAAAACGTTGCTGCCCATCTGAAGTTTGCCAAAGATCACATGGATGATCCCCAAGACTTCTGGAACAATGTTCTCTGGACAGATGAATTAAAGGTAGAATTTTTTTGGCCTCAAGGAGAAATATTATGCTTGGCCAAAAACAAACACTGAGTTAAAACAGAAGAACTTCATCCCAACTGTCAAGCATGGTGGTGGGAATGTGATGATTTGGGCCTGATTTGCTGCCACAGGACCTGGATGGCTTGCCATCATTGACACAACCATGAATTCTGCAGTGTATCAGAAGAGTCTAGAGGAGAATGTCAGGCCTTATGTTCCATGAGCTGAATCTAAACCAAAAGTGGGTCATGCAACAAGAATATGATCTTAAACATGCAAGCAGATCTACAAAAGAATGACTGCAGAAGAAGAAATCCCATGCTTTAGAATGGCCTAGTCAAAGTCCAGACCAAAACCCCATTAACATGTTGTGGCAGGACCTGAAGCGAGCTGTTCATGCAAAGAAGTTCTCAAATGTCATGGAGTTGAATCAGTTTTGGAAGGAAGAATGGGCCAAAATTCCTCAAAAGCAATGTGACAGACTGACCAACAGTTACAGGAAATGCTTACTTGAAGTCATTGCTGCTCAAGGGGGTACTGAATCTAAAGGTTCACATACATTTTCACACATGGATATTGAATGTTGAATCAGTTGTGAATAAATAAAAGGTGAAAAAGCATCATGTTTGTATGTCACTTTAATCAGTTTAACTATTGTTCTTTATCTAGGATTAGATTAAGATCTATTGCAGTTTAGGTTGAAAATGTGACATTCCTAAGGGGTTCACAAACTTTTTCTTGCCACTGTAATGTATTTCAACAGGCCAAAAATATTCAGCTGATTGCTCCAATACATCAAAAGACAGATGTACTTTGTGCCATTCTGTCAAGCATTCAGTTAGCATTCACAATGGCAACTGTCTTGCTACAAGTGTTCTATTAGGCTTCTACTCCTTAGATAAAATGCTACCAGACAGTTGAGGCCTTTAGTTACAGAAACTTTTCGGATATCCAATTTATTGAGTGTTATGCTTCACTGACCTAGGGCGTAAGTTCTGTACCTCACCAATAAAACAGAACATTATTTTGATTTATACTTTGTACAACAAATGTTCTGTAACAAATAACAAAGAAAATAAGCCACCCTAATATTTCAAAACGCCTCCATTTAAAACTGAAATCTTCATCATAAGGGCACAGTATTAGGTTGCTGCAGCTAGCTGAATCCTTCAGTTTAACAAGAATGCTGGGCGAATTACCTAAAGCATAAATGCTCTACAGGAGATTTAGATATACATTTTTAATTCCAGCTGCTGGGGACCATTACAATTTGGATTTTTACATCCCAGAGGAAATTGACTTCTGACATAAAATGTTTGTGAACAGAATGGCAATGAGTAGAAGTAATTAAAAATGGCTGCTTCAAGAGCTTTGCTTCAGTGAACTGCTCCAAATAAACTGCACTTCTGGAGATATACTTCTCCAGTATTCACTGGCTGGAACTGGTTGACTATTTACTGAACTCTTATATATTTCCTGCTTTAAAACAATTACAAAAACAACAACACTAAGGCTTTGTATGAAACTTTGTATATTCATTTGTGGTCAACATATTTGGTATATTTAGAATGAAGACAACTCTTTCCTGATATTAGTTAAGAACATCTTATCATGACTCAGCATAAATGGGTTTCTGCTTGCCTGCGCATATGAATCCATCCTTTCAATAAAATCTGGGGAGGTTTCTGAGGAGACCCCTAGGATTGACAGGAGACCTGAATTCAGGGAAAGCGAAAGGAAGAGGTAGGACTGTTTCAATGTCAGTATGTGCACTGTGGAGAGCATGACATTGATTATAATATACAGAAAGGTAAGTATGCTAGATGGTATCTGATAAGGATAACACCATTTAAGAACAGACATGAAAGGATTTCCTGGTGGAATGCTCAGATGTAGAAATGCATTCCAGGGGAAGCAAATAAGGACAGCTTGCTTCCCTGTAACTGTGGTTCTTTGAGTTGTCATCTGTGTACTGACTTATATCGGTTTTGCACCTATGCAGAGCAACATTTGGAACATTCTAGAGTTGAGCTATTTTTTGGTGGGAACCCCACCCACTCTCCTCTGCACACTGAAAGGTATAGCCAGGTCATCCCCATTCATTTCCCAGTCTGCCACAATGACAGGATCAAAGATTAGCAAGACATCTAAAGCAGTGGGTTGTGTGAATACAAAGATGACCATTCAAAACCACAATTGCAGATAAGAAACCTGTCCTCCTTCATCGCGACCTCCGTGACACACACACAATTTTCCAGAGGGGGGCCATTGTCACGCCAAGAGAGAAGAGGATTGCCTGACCAAAAGCTGTGCCTGTGCTCCTCCCTGGCATAGAGTCCATAGTGCCAGATGATCATGGAGAGTTAAGCCTATGTTGCTGACCAACGAAAGTTGGGGATAAGGATCCTCCAAAAAGAGCAACACAAATCACCATGGCTTAAGTTGAATGGCTATGTCAGCAGTGCAGGAAGGAGTAGCCTGAATCAGTGGGGCTTGTAGGGATCAGCTCTTGCAAGTCCTGATCAAGGAGCAAGCGGTGCAGGAAGGAGCAGTCAGTCTTGGCTGGGACTTGCTCCTTCTTCCTACATCACATACACAAGAAGGGACTAGCTGGGACTTGCAGATGCTGACTCCTGCAAGCCTTGGCCAAGTCAGGCTCTTCCCGCAGCACTCAGGTCTTTTTCTTAGGGTCATCTTCAAGCAAAGCTGCTTCAGTACTGATATAGATCCTGCTGGCAAAACCCTGGACTCAAATGAAGAAGCCGCTTGAAGGACAGGTTCTAATTCAGACAGAGTGGGCCCAGCTAGGTAGTCCTGCAATGACATCAAAAGAACTGGCCTCAAACAAATCAATGAGGAGGTCAGTTTGGGGCTGGTGAACTGGCAGCTTTCAAAGCTTGCTAGTGCAGGACTGCTCTTAAATGAAATGTTTCCCCTAGCCTGCTTCATAAAAGTTTGACAGTGGGAATAGGAGTCAATGAAATGGCCTTCCCCCAGGTAAAGGAAACACAGGGCGTAGCTGTCCATGGGGGAATCTTCCCGGAACAATAGTACACTTCTTAAATAGTACCATGGACGCTATAAAGCTCCTAGACACAACACAACAGAAAACTTACAAGGAAAATTAAAATGCAAATTTATTTCCGTTAATGCAACAAAGGAAAGAAAGAGAAGAAACACATAAAAAAGCGAAGCAAGCTCCAAAGACCTGAGTAATCTCAAGAGCCAGAGAACACAGCAACACTGCTATAGCAGAAGAAAATGAACTGAGCAGGAATGGTGAGACCACACCATTGAGAATGTGCAGTTCGTGCTTGTGGCAGGGGGGGAATCGTTCAGTTCTAGAATGTTTTGAGAAGGCACAGAGCCCATGAGTAAATAGACAGAGACTATGAGAAAGAAAACACTCCACTAAGACCTATACCACCCACAGTACTTCTAAAGGTTCACAATTAGTGGATAGCTCTTTGCTGATGCACGCAGCAGATGTAGCTCAGAAAGATTTGGAAGATGTCCTTAAGGAGGCAGTAGTGTGACCACTCCTGAAGAAGCCCTACCTGGACCCAATGGTACTAGACAACTACCGCCCAGTTGCAAACACCCCCTTTTTTAGGAAGGTACTTGAGAGGGTTGTGGCGGAGCAACTGCAGGCACTCTTGGAACATACTGATTATCTAGACTCATTCCAGTCTGGGTTTCGATCTGGTTATGGGACTGAATCAGCCTTGGTCACCCTGATGGATGACCTTTATCAAGAGAGGGACAGGGGGAGTGCAACCCTGTTAATCCTGTTCGATCTCTCATCGGCGTTTGATACCATCGACCATGGTATCCTCCTGGATTGACTCTGTGGGACGGGCATAGGAGACACTGTGCTACAGTGGTTCTGGTCCTACCTACGGGGTCGTTTTCAGAGAGTAGCATTGGGTGACCACTCCTCGGCCCCTTGGCAATTGAGCTATGGGGTGCCGCAGGGCACCATCTTGTCCCCAATGTTAATTAACATCTATATGAAGCCACTGGAAGTGGTCATTAGGGGATTTAGAGCTAAATACCATCAATATGCTAATGACATGCAGCTCTATCTCCCTGTGACAACTGAATCAGATGAGGCTGTACAGGTCCTGGACTAGTGCCTAGACTCAGTAATGGGCTGGATGAGGGCCAATAAACTGAAACTGAATCCTGGCAAGACGGAAGCCCTGTGGGTGAGTGGTTCCCGAGTCCGGGAGATAGGCTCATTGCCTGTTCTGGATGGGGTTGCACTCCCTCTGAAAGATCAGGTTTATAGTTTGGGGATACTTTTAGATCCATCTCTGTCGCTGGAGGCTCAAGTGGACACGGCGGCTTGAAGTGCCTTTTACCAGCTTTGGCTGGTTCGCCAACTTCGGCCTCTCCTGGACAGGGATAGCTTGGCCATGGTGGCACAGGCACTGGTAACCTCAAGATTGGATTACTGCAATGTGCTCTATGTGGGGCTGCCCTTGAAGCTGCTCTGGAAGCTGGAACTAGTGCAGAATGCTGCAGCTCGGCTGTTGCCTGGAGCTGCCCCTTTCCAGCATGTAACTCCTCTGCTGAGGGAACTGCACTGGCTGCCTATTCGCTACTGGGCCAGGTTTAAGGTTCTTGTGTACAAAGCCCTAAACAACTTGGGACCAGGATACCTGAGAGAGTGCCTTCTCCCCTACCAACCTGCCCGGTCACTGAGGTCATCTGAGGGCATGCTCCTGGTGGTTCCACATAGACCCAGCCTCTGATTGGACTCCACCAGGGGAAGAGCCTTCAATGTGGTGCCCCCCTCCTATGGAATTCCCTGCCTCTGGAGGTCAGGCAGGCACCAACTTTGTATTCCTTTTGGCACCTCCTGAAAATGTCATTGTTCCAGGAAGCCTTTCCTTAATGACCAGCCATGGTTCACAGTTCACCTTTCATTTTGCTTTTAAAAATCTATTTTAAGGTGCTTTATTCTGTTTTTATTGTTTTATCTTGTACAACGCTCTGAAATTTTGAATGGGGAACGGCATATAAATATTGTAAATAAATAAATAAATAAATTTGTGGATGATGACTATTAGCCACAGAACTATAAATGGAACCTTCCTGTTGAGAGTGAATACTAGTTGCAGTGGAGCAGTATTGTTTTTAAGCCAAGTTTTTGGGCTTCCTAAATACATTTTGTTCCCCCTATTCTAGAAGGAATGGGAGGAAAAATACTCTTCGTTGTTCCTCTGGCTCTAAAGGAGGAAGTGTGACGACTCCATTAGAATTCCCCCCCCCCCTCAAATACTTCTGGTGTATTGGGACAAAAAAAATATCACGGGGTATTTTTTCCAGCTTTGTTGTTTATTAAATAAAAGTAAAATAAACATGCTAAATTAGATCTCTCTAGGGCATCCTTCCGCATCCTAGTACCCTCCAAATGTTTTCAACATCAACTCCCATCAGCCTCAACTAGCATAGCAAATGGTCAGGAATGCTGGGAGCTGTGGTCCAAAACACCTAATGGGCACCAGGTTGGGGAGGCTTCTCTAGGGCATCAGAAAATGTTCTGTTGCAAACTGAACATTTTCAATGCAAGTGGCCCTATGCAATATAATTCATTTTGGGAAGTTAAAATGCCAACCTAGTTATAAATAAGAAGCAACACAGGAAAAGCAAAGGTTGGTTCAGAAGTTGTGATCAACTTATTTCCTTACAGCCTCAATTACCATTCACTGCATCCCCTCTGCCAAAAACTCTGGCACATGCAGAGGGCTTGAAAGGGAGCCTCTCACTTGTGTTGAGGCTGAAGGAAGACAACAATTCTGCTGCATTTTTACCTCCTCCATAACCCAGGCGAATGACAGCTAGGAGAAGGGGCTGTGAGCTGTGGTGTGTCCTTGCAAAAGGGTGAGTAGCCTCTGCCAGACCAGAGCCATGGAACCCTGCTGAGTTATCGAGTTCAAGATTTAAGAAAGGCGCCAGCCTGGATGTATGTGTTTGTATGTAAGTATGAGAAAAAGGTAGTCATTTTCTCTATTGGAGAGCATCAGAAACCAACAAGTTATAACCAAAGTCTGATGGCCACATTTATTTAGATATGCATTTCATTCAAATTGAAACCTAACAGAATCATTACATTAGGAACTAAAAATGTAGGTCTGCAATGTAGCACACAGAATTGTGACCAGGGTGGATAAAAATCAATGATATTTAAAAAAAAAAAATTAAAAAAATTGGTTTTTTTTGTTTAAATTGGATTTTTTTTTAATAAAATGCTTTTTGAGGAAAAATCTATCTAAAGATAGTTTTCTATTTAAGATACATTATAGTCCAAAGGTTATTCATCATGAAATAAGGATTAGTTTTTTAATTATGTAGCATGAGGCTGTTTAAATTTTTTGGTAAATGAATTCCATTAATCCATTCACATTGTCATGCTCTTCCAGAGGTTTCTGTAAGATTATTTCTCTCCTTCCAATAAAGTACAGCAGAAAAGTTGTCCAACTATGAATGATTAACCTATTAAACTGGAGATCGTTCACCTCACAATAATTTCATAATTATCTATCTATGATGTGTTTCTTATTATTATTATTATTATTATTATTTATTTATTTATTTATATATATAGCACCATCAGTGTACATGGTGCTGTACAGAGTAAAACAGTAAATAGCAAGACCCTGCCGCATAGGCTTACAATCTAATAAAATCATAGTAAAACAATAAGGAGGAGAAGAGAATGCAAACAGGTACAGGGTAGGGTAAGCAGGCACAGGGTAGGGTAAAACTAACAGTAGAAAGTAACAGTAGAAGTCAGTATTTATATATATATATATGTAACTGTAAACCTAATCTGAAAAGTTGTTATTCTAAAAATGAAACCTTCATCTGGTTATAAATATTATGATTATACCAGCAAAAATGAGTCTTTGGTAACTCTGAGTTGTGTAAAATATAGCGAGGAAGAGTGCACTTTTGGGAAGGGGGGGAGTCACATGATTAATTAGAGTCTTTCTGAGTAGTGATTTAAATCATGATTTAAATCAATTCGATTTAAACCAAATCCACCCTGATCGTGACCGATGACAAACCAAGAATAAAAAGACAGCCAAGCCTTTGGATACTGCTATTGTTTCTTTGCCAGCACTTGCTTAGCTCAATTAGAGGCTCGAGTGACTGTAATGGAAGTATGAAGCAAATGATTGAGCCATAAGATGAGACATTTGAGAAGCAATATTTAAGTCTAGTTTGTGAATAACAACGGATTCATCGCTTCTTCACTGAACTTAGATGTGTGTTTTAAAAACCTTTATAAACAACGTAGTCTCAAATGTTGTTTCTATTACAGCACCATAAATTGCTGTTTAGAATGTCTATTCAAATCCAGAAAGCCAAAGTTATTTGAGGATATTAAAAAAAGACAACACACATAGTCAATGCAAAACTGAGTTACTCAATACCTTTGCACTGAATGTGTCTTTGAACTTCAGCATGTAACTGAGTAACTTAAATATGGGTTCCATTGAAGTAATTCAAGTGTTTCTGCATTGAACAGCTAAATCTCTAAGCATTAAGTAACAATGGCACACTGTAGGAGGTAGGCTGAACTCAACCACTACGACTCTACGGCCAATTGTATGGAAGCAATTGCATGTTTCTTCAGATTAAGGCAGCAAAAGTTAAGCAGTTTTGCAAGGAAACTAGTACCATTTGCAATGCTGCTAGCTAGCTAATTCAAGACACATTTTGTGAGAAATCTAGATTTGATTGTTTTGTGATAATGCGTTTAGCTTCAACTCATGACTAAGAATGTATTTGTTTAACTTCCACAGCTATCTCTGCCCCTGTAGGACCCACATACCCTTCTAACCAAGACAACCTTTATAAGCTAACAGGCGATTCTTTTTATATACAAAGTATTCAGTATTAATTTAGGGTGCTGTCCAATTCAAAACAAATATTTGTGTCAGAACTACTATAAGAAACCTTCTCATTATTTCTTCTTCCTACAGAGCCACCTTCCTCATCCTGGTGCCCTCCAGATAAGTTGGATTACAACTCCCAGGTGTCCAACATATCTGGAGGGCACTAGGTTGGGGAAGGCTACTACAGGGCCCTTTGCTCCATGCACAGTCCCTTCAGGTGAGCCATGATTAAACCATAACATTTCTTATTAGCCATAGTTTCTCATTTGGTCAGGAAAACACCATTACCAATTACAGAACAAGACAGAATATTAAACCCTAGTTTGAAGTTGGCTCAATATTCTGCTTGTTCCAAAACTGGTAATCATTGTTTAATGGTTCAGATGAAATGGGAGACTATGACTAATTAGAGAATTCCTGGTTTAATCAGAGCTTTATTAAAGGGGGGAGACAGAGGGGCTACATTTGCAGGCAAAAGGCTCACTGAACTGAACCAGATGAATGAGAATTTAGTTCGTTTGCAAATGCAAACTCAGCAACTGCATTTGCACAAATCCCCTGAAAAAGTAAAGAGATATTCCATAAATTGGCATGACTTGGAAAAAAGCTGCTCCACTGGCAGAATCTGCAGGTTGGATATATAGAAATCTGGACTCATTTGAATGTACTGTGTATTTCTCCGACAAATAGGACAACAGAGGTGGGATGGACTATGGAGACAGAGAGTGTTGAGAAATATGTCAGTAAGAATAAAGGAGAATTACTATAAACTTGTATGGAGGTGGTATTTAACTCCGGTTAGATTAAATAAGATTAATAAACAGCTTTCAGCAGATTGTTGGAGGGGTTGTGGTCAAAAGGGAACGTATTTACATATGTGGTGGGATTGTATACATGTGCAAAAGTTATGGAAGATGGTGTTTTATGAGATTGAACAGATTGTGGGATTTAAAGTAGAAGTTACACCAATGATTGCATTACTCTCACTGCATGATGATCTTAAATGTAATAAAGAAATGAAAAAATTGATAACGAACCTGCTGACAGCTGCGAGGTTGATAGTAACTAGGAATTGGAAAATTACAGGAGATTATTGTATTGAAAAATGGTATAAAGAAGTGTGGGACATTGCTATAAACGATAAATTGACATGTAATATAAAAATGAAAAGAGGCATAGTAAAAACGAATGATTTTGAGAGTATATGGAAAAAGTTCCTGGAGTTTGTATTTTCTAAAGGAAGGGGGGATCCACCAACAGATGAAACTATGAGTTTTTGGAAACAAGAATGAGATCCCGAGGTGGGGGGAGCACTGTTATGTTTATTATATTATGTTTAATAGGTTAACATCGAATATATGATAGTAAGGTATTATAATGTCTTTGTATTAAGTGATTTTGATTTGTGTTTGTTGTTTCAATAATAAATTTTTTTTAAAAAAGAAAAGAAATCTGGACTCATTTGAATGTACTGTGTATTTCTCCGACATCCATAGTTATTGCCCCAAGTCTTTTGGTCGTGCGAAACCAATGTGAACTAGAGAACTTGATATTAGGGAATGAACTGTCTTTTGCCTAAAACAGGGCAGAGATGACCTCAATTTCTATAATTTATTATTTAAAATTGTATTTATCACAATTATATCTGGCCCTTCCGATAGACATTGCAAGTTGGTTTACATAAAAAGTCAGTCATAACAACAATTTTAAAAACCCAAACAAAACAATCAAATCAGCATAAAACCAGCAGTAAAAATAACTGGAGAGAGTATTCCAAAGAATCAGCACTAGCACTATTATTGAAAAGACACTTTCTGTGCCTGACCTGCCTAAATTCTGGACCAATTTACTACTCAATTTGATCTTCGATATGTAGGAATTCATTATTTCCAAGGAAGAAAAGGAATCAATGTCCCTTCAAATCCTGTATCTTCCACTCCTGAAGCGACTCAGAGCTGCTGCCAAGAATTAGCTCAAACTATTTCTCACACTTATTGGCAAATTGTCTTATCATTGTATTATTTATACTGCATACTAGGTCCACAATGTAATGGCTTGATATTATGCTCTAACAAAGATTGCTCTCTGTATGTTCATGTAGAATCCAGGCACCAGACATAGGATATCTGTTCCCCAGGAGAATGACTAATTATGCTCCCTCATACAAAACCAAATTAGAATTGCCTTGCTGAATCAAACCAGAGTCATCTATACTAGCACTGTGATCCCAACATTTGTAAGCTTGGTGCTCAGAAGCAAGGCATATTGGAGGCGTGCATATACTATGATGATGATTCAGCAGTGTTGGTCATGCATTTTGCTCAATACCCAAACTGAGTTTAATAGACCAATATTTCTTTTGCCAAGAAATATGTTATATCAAGCAAAAGGGGAGAATGAAAGGGAATATAAAGTGGGACTGATCTCCATAACTGAAAATGCAAACATGATTATTTTTTAATCAATTTATATTTTTGAGGGATCATCCATGAAGACAATCCAAATATTCCATTTGTGTTGTTGTTGTTGTTTTAAAAAAAGGTGTGGGGGAGAATGTCACAGAGTGATGCTGAATCAATCTTCATTAGACAACATTTGCTGACTTTCTACAAATAATTCTTTACAATTTATTTTCAGCATGACAACATATAATGAATACTTCCAGGTATTTCCCAACTCTGCTTTACTTTTTTCAAAGCTACAGATTTGAAGGGCTTAAGCGTTTTGATAAAATGCTCTTTTATGGGCCTTCACTGCATCCTCATTCTTACGTTGACACCAGAACTTTTAAAACAATATGAAGACAATGGTTACCTGTGGTAAATTACCACTAAATAAATGGTCATCTGCAGTCAAAAACATACATTTTCTTTCTATGGTGCTGGTTATGCGCACAGCAAATCAAGGAACCGCAAGTTCTATAGACCTAATCCATGAATCTCAAGGAGTCATTTACAAACATGAAACCATCTGTCAGTCAATGCTGAATGTAATGTTTACACATTAAGAGACTGGGAATTCACAAAATGTTATGAAAACAAAGTTTATTACAAATATTTAACTGACAATTTGAAAATAAAGACACTGGGATGTATACCTTGTGCTTGCAATGCTCGGTGATTCTGCTCCAAGCCTGCATCTTTCTAACTGACTGGCAACAATTTGCCTTTCCACCTCAAGCTCTCTGGTGAGCCTTTGAAACTGGAGCTCCTGTAATTCAAAAATATTTAAAATTGTATTTAAATAGTATTGCAGGTAAGAGAAAAACTATTGGACATCTCATAGCAAAGGTTCTACCACATAAAAGTGAACTATACATACAAAATAGGCGCAAACTGTGTAAATTCTGGTCAAAAATGAAGTGATTAGTAACTCATTCAATAAATCATGAGCAGGACTAGACTATTTTGTTTATCATCCTTAAAAGGTACTCAAACTTTAGTTGATGTAGCTCACAGATGTTTAGTCACTTAAAAATAATGCCTAGTGGGATTATGGCATATTTGCATACTTACAAAGCTCTTTAATGGCTCAAAAAGTGTGTATGAATCATTGCCACCATCAGTGGAGTCAGGTGCTTTACAAGAGAAAATATATGGTAGTTTCTGCTGAGAGGGTTTACAGCCCAAGTCAGCAACTAATTCTTTAATTAAGGGGTCAGATTTTTAAGTGATAAGCAAGGGATGAACAGCCAGCCACGTTGGCTCCACTCATTCACTCCTGTGTGACACAAGACATAGGCAAAGGGCTCTTTAAAACCAGCTTGCCAGCAGAGGTTTTGAAAACCTTATATGCAGCTCAGCTGCTCATTCTCACTTCGCAAGACAAGAGGACTTTGATAAGATTCAGCTCATGTCAAAGTTCCATGAAGTACTCATCTTTGTAAATGAAGTAACTATTTGCCCTGCTGGCCCAGCCCTCTCTCTTTCTTCCCTCTCAACTTGGGATCAGATAAAAAGGAGTGTGTATCGTTTTATCCAAAATGATCTCCTTTGCCTTAGAAGCTATCAAGAACATAATTCAACCAAACAGAAAATCATGCAACAATATTGCTATCCCATAGAGTTACAGCATTTCCACCAACAGAAAGTAACTGTATTTTAAGTTGATTCTATATAAATCATTGAATTTTGTCCAGAAAAGAGTTTTATTTATTGCTTTTACAGTTTGTTTTTAAGCTTATACAACTGATGTGGAAACAAATAGTTGCCATCAACAGTTGAAGATTCCCAAGCATCCAGGAGGAAGCTGATTATCAAAGTACTTTCACATGACCAAACAAGTGAATTTCATGGGATTAGAATACTTTGGCTACTGGAGTAGTTTGTTCCTTCTCTGTGTTATGGTAAACTGGAATATGAAACTAATTCCATGGCGATTCTCTCGATTGGTTTCTAAATGCATGTACCTTTTCGTGTTCTCTCTCATCATTTGAACCACTCACAGCTACATATGTGAACTACCACTTCTGTACACTATTTATTATTATTATTTATTTATTTATTTATTTATTTATATAGCACCATCAGTGTACATGGTGCTGTACAGAGTAAAACAATAAAATAGTGAAACCCTGCTGCATAGGCTTACATTCTAATAGAATCATAATAAAACAATAAGAAGGGGAAGAGAATGCACCAAACAGGCACAGGGTAGAGTAAAACTAACAGTATAAAAGTAAGATCAAAATCAAGTTTTAAAAGCTTTAGAAAAAAGAAAAGTTTTCAGCTGAGCTTTAAAAACTGCGATTGAACTTGTAGTTCGCAAATGTTCTGGAAGAGCGTTCCAGGCCTAAGGGGCAGCGGAAGAAAAAGGACGAAGCTGAGCAAGGGAAGTAGAGATCCTTGGGCAGGTAAGAAACATGGCATCTGAGGAGCGATGAGCACGAGCGGGGCAATAGTGTGAGATGAGAGAGGAAAGATAGGAAGGAGCTAGACTGTGAAAAGCTTTGTAGGTCAACAGGAGAAGTTTATATTGGATTCTAAGGTGAATTGGAAGCCAATGAAGAGATTTCAGAAGTGGAGTAACATGGTCAGAGCGGCGAGCCAAGAAGATGATCTTAGCAGCAGAGTGGTGAACAGAAACCAATGAACTGATGTGAGAAGAAGGAAGGCCAGTGAGAAGAAGGTTGCAGTAGTCCAACCGAGAAATAACCAATGCATGAACAAGAGTCTTGGTAGAAGAATCCTGGCAATATAAATTGAGTATTGCCTCAATCTGCAGTTTTTTGTCTGTAATGGCCCCTTCACACATTCAAGACATCAAGGTCAGGGAACATGCATTTCTGTTAAAGGCAATGCAGGAAAAGCTATGGTGACATAATTGTGCTTGGCAACACTACTAAGGGAATTTCTACAATGGCATTTCCTCATTGTTGCACCTTCAGTATTGGAACCTTTTATTAACTGCCTGCTAGTTAAAACTTCAGCCAAATTCTAGAGCTAGCATTTTAGCCACAAGACACGGTAATATTATTCTATGTTAAAGAGCCCTTTTCTTGTGTTTTTTCTAACAGTGGTATTAGATCTTTCCCTTAATATGACTGGCAAAGTTTCCTTAGTTATATGTTGACATGTGCACTAGCAGGGAGAAAGAAATGGGAGTTTGCTTTCCAAGGTTAATTTGATAAACTATGAACTCTAAAAGAGATAGGCTAGGTGTAATACTTCAATGTCTATGTCAGGTCAGCATTGGCTAAATGTTCTTTTGTTTTGTTTTTTCAGTCTACTCTACTTTATGTTTTGGTCTCCAGAATAAGCCTTACTGTTTACTAGCTTGTTACTACTGAATGTTTTAGGCTCAAATAACATTATTTTATACCAGAAGTTAATGAGAAATAAGTTGTAGGCTGTAAAGCCACTTGAGTTTAGAAAAGTATGAACACACCTGCAAGTTTTACTCTCCACAACTGGAGGATTCCCAAGTATATCTAACCACCAAGATAAGCAGAACAGTGGTGAAAGCTTTGAGAATCAGATCTGCTTGTCCTTATGCTAGAAATTACCTGAGAACACAGTGTCTTCATCCAGCATGTCACCACATATGTGTTTTACGTTGAACACATGAGGGGGTGATCACATACACATAGTCAGTCCCCCTTAATGTCCCACATAATTCTTTAATTGATTCAAAGGTAAGACACTTTCTTCTTTTCTTCAATATCTAATAGCCTCAAGAAAAAAAAATCCAATGCACCTGATTATCCAGATTCCTAGAAAGTTAACTGGTTTCCAGGAATATTTTATTTAGCCCTGTGCTAGGTTGCCAACATTTTTTTTTTAAAAATAAACATGTTTAAAAGGAGCCAGACCTAAAGATTCCCACTATCTATATTTAGCAAATTCACAAGCACATTCATGAAAGCTCAGTGCTGTTAGCATCTTATGACAGTCAAGTTATCTTGCTCCAGTCTTCCATCAGAAGGAAAGTGGATGTTACTGTAAATGGCGCCAATTAATTTTCTAATAAGCTTCACACTACACAATAAAATGGTGTTAAATGTATAATTTGTATTAAAGGTTTTAAATCTTTAAACTGGCTTTTATAGACAAGGTCAGACTTCAGAACAAACAAACATTCATTATATAGCATGTAACAGCCATCCATAAAATAAATGTAATAGATTCTAGAATATCAGCCATTAAAATGATTACTTGCAGACATGCTGTGCTTATGCCTTTGATCTTTAAACATCGTAACTATATATTCTTGCTTCCAATCATACATCAGGAGTCTCTGCACAACTTTTAGCAAAGTTGTTTTTTCCATATATTGGTTCACTTGGTCTTCCAGAAGTTCAAAATCCCAAACACGATTACAATGTTTACATTATAATTAGTTTTAGTATATTCTAGAAAAATGAACTAAGATAGGAACAAACTGGTCACTTTTATATCAGAAAGCAAAGAACCTTTACCCTACAGGACTAATGCTGACATCATTCCTAATGGCAGAAGTATTCACCACTTCTTTAAAACTGAAAACAAAAATTAGTTTTGTTTTCATAGCAATCTTTCCTTTCCTCATTGCTGTACCTTTGATATCCTAATGTATCTACGAAACACTGTATATTATAGATTTATATGCATAGGCTCACATCTATCACTATGGTTGGAAACTTGATTATAAGAATGTGCATACTGCAATGAGAACAGATTGACCTCTATTAGCCTGTGCAAACGAATAAAGAGATTTCATCAGCTGTCATCTTTAAAATGAGAATACATTGTCGCAGAGTTGGTTGGGAGGGCAAAACACAAAGAATGTAACATATTCCGGAAAATGAAAGCATGTGATTAGTAACAATTTTAGTAATACATGCAATTTTAAACTGGTATGCACAGATGTAATTTGAATCCAGAATCTGTTCAGAAAGTTGCTACAAGATGTAATGGATAGTGGAATATTATCCAAATACGAAATGATCAAAGCAAACTCATGTGATAAAAGAGCGTAACTATTAAATCTCATTGATGTGATAGAAGCAAGGAAGACTACCCTACTACTAGAACATTCCTAACTAATCAGAACCCTGTGAACAATTAGAAAGATACATGCAAATTAAATAACAATGGATTTTAAAAGTTTTCCCACTTAAATACAATTACAACAATATACCAAGAGAAATATTGCTTGCTACAATATAGTGGGAGCAGTGTTTGAAGGCCAAGTTGATATAATTTCTAAACAAAGAAACAATACTCTCCTCCTTCCTTCTAGAACGTGGTACAGTTCAATTATACACTGGCCATTTTCAAACCAGGAAGTCACTAATTAACTGCAGTGTAATATGTGGTTCAGTCTGGAAAACTATAGTTACATGTCAGAAGAAGCCAGGATCTTAAACCACGATTTGAAGTTGCTTTAAGATGGCTTACCATGAAGCTGGTAATCAGTTTCCAGGTATGTATGAAATGAGAGGACTATGGTTAGAAACTTCCTGGTTTAACTGTGACACATATGACTGGAAGAGCTAAGTGGATGCATTCACCAGGAAAAGACTTAATAAAACAGAATATGCTAGTCTCAGCCAGGACATTGGCTGTATTCTCATGTGGCACTAAATCATGGTTTAGAATTACAAGGATAAGCTACAGTGAGCCTTAGGCTTGCATGCTTCCCCTATGTCCTCCAGCATAGCTGCAAGGAGTTCAGAAATTTTTGTTTCCATTTTAAATTAACTGCAGCTTGCAGTGACATGTGAACATTGACAAACTGTAGTTAACCTTAACTATGGTTTGTTCAAACTGTAGTTTAGGAAGCTGACTTGTTTCAACAAATCTGGTCACGATTAACCACAGTTTAGAGTTTTGTCACAATGCTAATAACCGAAAATTGATCCTTCTAATGGCTGCACCAGGAGTTGGAAGGGGAGCCATTATATTTCGTTGATAAGCTAACACCCAGTCTATCATCTCCCAACTATATACTGTATTATATGCAGAGAATGAAGTCCCTATTATACAGCATGTTTTCCTAATTTAAGGTACTATTTGCTGGCTCCCTGCAAAGAAAATAATTAAATGAAGTAGAGAGGCAGAGTTCTACTGAAGCACTGACTGGCCACCATTTCTGTGGTTGGAGGATTAACGTTTCTAGGAAGCCTTAGCAATGTTCTTTAGTAATTCATTATTTTTTCAGAGTTCTTTCTTCCCTTCTCTATCAAGCTGCAATTCTACTTATTTTGATGTTTTGGAGAAAAATTCATAATCAGACTTCTGATACTGATTACAGTCTTTGGTTATCTGAAGCACACATCAAAATTTCAACCATGAAAAGTAATTAAGAATTCTAATAAGATGAGAAGAGAGTCTTACTAAGCTCAGCTCATTGAACGATTCAAGCATCCTAAGACTATAAGTTGTGCACTACTACTTAATTTCCTTTCATGAACTGCACTACAAAATGGAATATGAACTTATTGAATTTTTTTTTAAAAAATTCAGAATATTTCCTAGCAAAGAAATCAAGTCAGCTGCAAGTAGAGGGAAACCCCTTCCTCCGTGTACTGCAAAGAAATGCCGTGGGCTGCTAGAGGACATTTGGATATATATTTTTTTAAAAAAATGTTTAACAAGCTAGTAATTTTTGTGGGCTTATTTACAATGCTGTAGAATATGATACATTTGGAAAAATATTTATGCATATAAGTCTGATGCAGAAGTTTCTACTCTCTAAACCATTGTTTCTGGCTCCATTTTCCAGTCTTGAATAGGAATCTGTCCTTCAATACCAAGAGAAGTATTTACCGTATTTCTTCGATTCTAAGATGCCATCGATTCTAAGGCACACCTCATTTTAGAGATGTTTATATGGGGGGAAAATATTCTGCCATGCATGGGGAGCGGATTGCAGGCAGATAAGGGAAGAGATGTGGGTGGGAGCCAACCAGGGAGCATGTGCAAGGGCCCGGAGGCTTTACCAGCTGCCACCACTTCTTGCAGGGAGCGGGTCGTTTGCGAGGCGCAGCTGCGAGTCCCGGAGCGCGTCCCGCCCGCTCCCCGGCCCAGCAACTCACCTCCCGGGCATCGCCTCCATCTTCCCGGCTGGCGCTGCTGCTCCTCCTCTGCTGCACAGAACCAGCAGCCACAAGAAGCCGGCGGCGCCCGCCCGCCTCACACAACCCTCCGCGAGCCCTGCAGTGCCCGCCCGTCCGCCCCGGCCCCATGCACAAGGCGAGGCGCGCGCCAGGCCCGACTCGAACAGAGCCGCATAGCCATGCCCACTAGGCCCAACCGGGCCGGCTGTGCTCGTGGTGCGGCGGGCAGGGCCCGCTTAGTGCTTGGAGCTCTGCTGGTGTGTGTGTGAGCCCGGTTAGCTCTGGGGAGCACAAATAGGCCCAGGGCAGCCACGGATCGTCGTTGAGGCCCCCAATCAGGCCAAGCACATTCCCTAGCCTACATGGTGAGTGCAGAGCTGCTTAGGTGCTCAACAAGCCCTTGAGCCGCCTGGGCATCGAGAGCAGGGTGGAGGGATAACAGCGCACTTTGCAGGCGATTCTAAGACGCCATCGATTCTAAGGTGCAGCCCATTTTTAGAGATGTTTATATTGGGGAAAAAGTGCGTCTTAGAATCGAAGAAATACGGTAATAAGCAATTATTTGTTTGTTATTAACAGCAGTGTAGTAAAGATGCATCAAAGATTTCTATAGGATGGATCCAGATTTAGTCATACTCAATAGACCCACTGAAATCAATGGGATTTTGGTTAGTCATCACTAACTAAAGTGCCATTGATTTCAATGGGTCTGCTCTAACCTACTTCACAGATTGTTGTGGGGATAAAAATGGAGAGGAGGACCATGTAAGTTGCCTTGGGTTCCTTGCACGAGGAAAAAAGGCAGGTTATAAATGTAATAAATAAACACTGTTGTTTATGAAGGTCCAGAGGTGCATTTCTTCTTCATAAAACACAAATAAAAAATAAAATCAGATTCTGAGGTGGCTAGAATGTCTCTACAGTGCCAAAAAACCTTAGGGAAATGGGTGGGGTTTTTTTTTGGGGGGGTGCACTCAGAATAAGCTATTATAGCCAGAGTGAAGCTTTTCCTTTGTGCTAAAACAGGAGCACAAAATCCCAACAAGACTCATTCATTTCAGCTTGCCAATTCAGCAGCTCATTTGCTGATACAGTAATATTTACATAGGCATGGAAGCAGCCACCCCACAGATCTATAATTTCATTCTCAGCAGCAGTTTATTTAAAGAAACCCCCAAATACTAAAAGTCATTACTGAAGATATACCAACTTTCCTGTACATAAGAGGTAAAGGCTTTTCATATGAGAATATACTGAATTAAATACAAAGGCACTATGGTTGCAACTTTGTCCATATCTTTCATGAATGAGTATTGGATTGCGTTTGTATGCATGTACATACACTGTATAAATTTCCCTTCGTTATACACTTCATACATCTTATGAACATGCAATAAATAAAAAAACTCCACAAAACCATGGAAAATTACTTTATGACAACTCATGACATAACAAATATGTAAGTCTTTAATATGTCAGAGGTCTTCATCAACATTCATTAGAATTATAAAAGAATTTCAGAAAAGTTGCCAAGTTGAGCCACTGAAGGAAAAACAACTCCCCCCCCCCCATTTTATAGGGCTGTGCAAGCTTTGGATTTGGAATTCTGAAGCATGGCAGCCATTTTGTGTGGAATCTGCCATTTTCTGCATAGTTCTAGTGGAAAGTGGGGATAAAGTCCTACAGCTCCCAGCATGGATTGCAGCCAATGAGAGAGCAGCATTATCTTCTCCATGGCAAAAATAGATTAAGCCTGTGAGTGATGCTGTGTCATTCACAGAATGATGGACTAACCCTGATGTCATTTAGAAAACTGAAAGGGAAAGTTAAAAACAAAAACAAGTACATACTGTTGTTGAGCAGCAGCAGTGCCACTCCCTCCTTCTTGCACTCTTCACAAGCTCAGGAGGAAGTTAACAAAACTACAGGTACACACTATTGTTGAGCAGCAGCAAATTCTGGGGGATCTGTTGTTGTTGCAGGTATAGAGGAGAGAGGGGTGGGGAGAGAGAGAACTACATCCCCTCTCACACTCCCCTCCTAAGTTTTTTCCTTTTTCCCACTATGGCTGTGGAAAAAAATGGCGGATTCCCCTAAAAATGGTCGCCATGCTTTGGAATTCAAAATTTGAAGCTTGCACAGCCCTAATTTAAACCCCTCTTTCATACACTCACTTTGATTTACACCATGGCTAGATGTCAGGTGTGGCAACAGAAAGAAATATTTCATAGACCTATACTGATTTTTCCTGCAATGATTTCAATCCTTATTTCAGAATTATTTCCAATTTCATTTTGTACCTCCATTTTTCCTGCTTTACCACCCTGATGAAGACGAGCTGTATTTAATAGAAACATTACTTACTTGAGTACTTTTAAAGTTGTTTAAACGGTTAAGGTGTGGCAGCCTTAATTATTTTGCAAGTAGAAGCCCACTATAAATAAGAGTTATTAACTGAAATAAAAGGAGGTTCAAGAGGCAAGACAAACAACACTAAAGCCTCAGTTTGAACTGAATAAAAGTACATAATTGTATTGGAAAACATTCAACTCTGGGCTCTCTGCCATACAGGAAGAATGTTTAATTACCAACACTGACATAGCAATATCAACATAAGACTGAATATTCAGGAACTGCATGTGATTTCTTAATGCCCTTGATTTTTTCACTTCCGAGGAAGAGACAAGGATCCTCATTTATCTTGAACTTACTCATGTGCTCTTCTCAAGTACATATTTTGGAAATACTGGCTACTATTTTGAACCTTGCATTATAACAGAAAATAATAGCTAAGCTTCCTAGTTATTCAGTTAAAATGTATTCAAGTTGATATTCTTTAATAAGGAAAGGTTTAAAGTGGGAGCTAAAATATGCTTCTTTTGGCCCCTCTCCTTTTCCCTTCGGCTCCACCCACCACTGAAATTTGGCCCGAGAGCTTCTCCAAAATGGGATTCGGCCATTGGGCTTAAAGTAATTCTGCAACCCTGGTTTGAACTCTAATTTTAAAATTCTTCAAAAATAACTGTTTCCACCAGGTATTGGCCAAGCGGTCACAATATTTAGTTATCTAGATTTCCATCCAATTGCATGACCAGATGTCCATTCACTCAAGAGAACTTTTCCTTCCCTTCCTCCCCTTTGCAGCCCCCCCACCCTCACCTCACTGTCCCCAAATCTGCTCCCTGTGGAGCAGATTTGGGGTGCAGGGTAGACTGTGGGGAATCCACTCTGCTGAGTCTGGAGGATAGACACAGTTGGATTTAACCCCTAATAATTTAATCTTATTACATAATTTACTGTTCTTAAAGCAATTACATAGCTTTTAGTAATTAGCACAGATTAGCAATTTTATTATCTATATATCCCTCCCTTTTTCACTATGCTAGGCCCCAATAACCCAATTCTGTTCCCTTTTCAGAAACCAACAAATAACAATCTAGTATCTTTAGCGGTTTTGTAACACTCCCTCTTTTTTATCCCTACTTTGTACTGTTTTATATAATGGTGTATCTTCTTGTTTTATATTGGTCTGTTGAAGAAATACAATACATAGCTTTTAGTGAACTCAAAGGTTTCCTATCAATGGGCTCACCAAAACCAATTATTTTATGTTTTAGACTGCAATCCAATGCAGATTTTCTTGGGAGTAAGCCCCACTGAGTGCAATGGACCACATGAGTAAACACAAATAGGGCCAGGCTGAAAATGGCACAGGTCTTTGCTAGACCTACCTGTTGTTCCGGGATGGACGAGGGGAGATCTCGCCTTGTAAATAACGCGAGATCCCGCCCTCGTCTTGACGTCAGGTGAGGCGACTGAAGTATAGACGTTGCGCCCGCCATTTTTTTCATTTAAAGGGGAGGACACGCATGAACGCTCATGTGCAAAGATCAGTTTTTTTTTTTAAAAAAAATGGATTTCCCCACTCCCCCGTTCGCAACCCCCCCATTCACGATCCCCCCACCCTGCTCTGTCCTGATCTCCCCCCACTCTGCTCTGTCCTGATCTCCCTCCACCCTGCCCTGATGGGTAATCGCTGAAGCCGGGAGAAGCTGCGGAACAGCCCACATGCTTGTGGTCTCGGGCTCAGCCCGAAACCGTGGGCAATACCGGGCCCAAAGTGGAGCCCATTATCCCGGGGCAAGGGAGGGTTGACCCCTCCCTGACCCCAGGATCCCCTGTGCATCATCTGGATGCATAGGGGCAATCCCGGGGTTCACCCCAGGATAAAGCCTGGTCTAGCAAAGGCCTAAGTGGGGCAACCAGAGGCTGTAGGAAACCAGTTAACAGCAATGTTTTGCTTGTCAAGGAAGGACCACTAGCAAGGACATGACCCTTAGGAACACATTACCAGAAAAACTATTCTAGGTTGCAGCTGCAAGATCCCTACTGGCAAGTGGTACTGATTTTACTCAACTTCAGCAAGAGGCAATGGTAGGACATACCTCTTTTAAAATGTTTTATTTATTTATTTTAAAATGCTGAGAAGGCCTTCAACAAAATTCATTGGAAGTTTATGCTTGTTGAGTAATTTTGGTTTTCCAACGGAATTTTTGAAGTGGGTTAGAATTTTATATTCGACTCCAAGAGCAAGAGTTATGACTAATGGTTGGTTGTCAGCATTTTTCATGCTTGGGTGAGGCACTAGACAAGGATGTTCGCTTTCCCCATTGATATTTGATCTATGTTTGGAACCCCTGGCTTGTGCAATTAGACAGAATAGTAGTATTCACAGGTTTGTACATGCTGACTTAGAATTAAAAATTATTTATGCTGATGATCTTTTATTGTTTATTTCTGAACTTCAGGCATCTATTCCTGTTTTGATGGAATTGATTAATGCCTCCGGTGATCTTTCTGATTATTCAATCAATTGGTCAAAGTCTGAATTGATGCCGATTGGAAATAGTATATTTCCTAGTGTGTTGGCTAACAGCCAATTTCGCTGGTGCCCTGATTTCATTACCTATCTGGGAATACTCATTCCAAGAGATATATTTCAATTGATCAAAATAAACTTGAATAAACTGATTAGTGAGACTACACGAGATATAGACAGATGGGCACCATTAAAGTTGAGTTTGTGGGGTAAAGTCAACAAGCTTAAGATGAACCTCATACCTTGAATTCTTTGTTATATGTGAGATTTCTTTACTTATACCTGGCAAATATTTTCAATTTGGAAGAATGTGCATGTCCTCCTAAGTTACTTGCCGGCTTCTTGGAAATTAACACATGGGTCAGCGCAGATGGATCTTCGGGGCCCTCATGACAGCCAAAAAACTTATATTATCATGTTGGAAGGACAAATGCTCACCTCCCATAATGCAATGGACTGAAGACCTAATAACACTATCAACTTTTGAATGGGTGCAAGTTGCAAGTGGATAAATACACGGATATCTGGTCTGCTTTTCTTAAAATCTATGTATAACGCTCAACTTTTTTTTTTTTAGAATGAATGGTACACATAATGAAAAATGATGATATTCCTATATATGTAATGTGTTTTTTTCTTTACACGATGTATTTTCTGTTGTTTTGTTGATATATACAATAAAAAGGGGGGGAAATTAAATAAATCTGTACAGATGTTAAAACACACACACTGTATATAAAAACCCCCATTTATTAAGATTAAATCCATTTACAAAGAGCTTGCTCCTGTGGAGCTTTGATTATGGGGCCAGCTTCAAGATGCAATTTCTATACAGATAACTGTTATAGGGCATGCTTTAGTGAAAATCATGAATACTGGAATTGCCATGAATATATACAAAATGAGGGGAATGGGACACAGAGATTATTCTACCTCCTTGTGGGGCAGTGGGAAGAAGAGAAGGTGCCGCTCATCACTAGAAGTCTTTTTATTAAAGGCAGTGCTTAATGCATCTTGAGCCATGCAATTTCAACATAATAAGATTAGTCACTGTGGCATGAAGGAAAACACCAGAACATCAAGTACTATGATGAATTACTAACAATCATGCCTGTTTTGAGCTATGTACTTTTCATCCCCAATATCAGTAAAAGTTCTAAGGTTTACTGCAGATGGATGAGAAATCTTGGAAGTCGTATATAAGCCACATTAAGCTTTTAAGAGGAAACGTGGGGAACAAGTTTAACAAATAGTACAAATTTCTGTATGCATTTTTGCAGCCAACTGCTTGCCTATCTAATGGTAGATTAGGACGGAATGTTGTGCCATCGGGGCCATGGCAACAGGGAAGGGGGCAGTGTTGCTAAACTCACTCACTGCTCTGTTACTATGGTCCTAATGGGGTAGGACACGTTGGTGCCGAGCCATGTGATCCCGATAGGGGTGACAGCACTTGGTGCTGATGCATCCTTCACTGGCGGATGGATCTAGTTCCCTGACACGAGAAACCATTCCGCAGCCTCTTGCTTCTGCGGCAAGGACGACGCATGATCCTCTGTGTGTGGCTATTGCAGAACCAAGGAGCTACAGAATGGTCTCCTTACATGTCAAGGAACCAGATCCATCTGCCAGTGAAGGACGCATCAGCACCAGGTAACATCCCCATTGCCTATTCCTGCGTGGCTGCTGTAGCGAGAAGTGACGATTGCAGCGCCTTCAATGACAGGGGAGGCGATGAGCTCGCCGGAGTGATGGCACATTGATTCTACCTCCTGTCAGGATGTGTGATGCCTCCGCCATTGCTTCTTTCTTCAGAGACTGCGAAAGACACGCCATGGCCATCACCAGAGAACGAAGCAGTGCTGGAGGCATCACAACTCCTGACAGGAGGTGGAATCAATGTGCTGCCTCTGCCATCGCAACGCCCCCAGCGCATCTCTGTGTGCTGTGTCTCTCCTCCCCGCTCCACTCCTCTCTACAGAATGGCGGCGCACCAATAAGGTAAGCAGGAACCAGTGCCGCCATTCGGTGGGAGGGGGGGAGTGTGAATACTCTACTCTACGGAGCACTACTTCCATGTCATCCAAGTGCAGCATGCAAATAGTCATCCATGGAGTGGACTATTCATAGTCTGTGGATTAAAGTGTTGTCCAAATACACCCACTGCTTCCTTATGCCATCTTTGTCCAAGTCTCTCCCTCTAAACTGATCTGCAGACTTCTGTATATCTTTTGCTTTCCTTTTGCTTCCCAGAAGCATCTCAAGCCAGTTTCAACAGGCTTTGTGCTGACATAATCACGTTACACCAATGTGCTCACTTCTTTGTGACTGGTATGATGGTGAACAAGACAGCTGAGTGGATGTTTGTAAGGATGAAATCAACCTCTACAGGAAATAAGTACAACTCCATAGTAGTACAATCACATTAACAACTAGTTGTGTTACAATGCCAAGTAATATTTAATTTAAAATATTTTGGGGGAGGGGCTCATGAACATCCACACACAGTAGACAAAGACTGAGAAAACAGACTACAATAATATACCTGCTCAACTCTGAAATCACATCTGTACAACTATTACTTCTAGAACAAGGTTTAACATCTTTGCAGAAAAGAAGACTCCCAGAAGCAGAGCTACTCCACACCCTATTGAATGTGCCTTTTGTAATTACACCTACAAAGTATAAAATCCACAAAAAATCTTCTAATTTGGTTTTTACTGTAAATAGAGAGACTTGGAAACCTATGTTGTTTCTCTTTAAGTGTAGATATATGTCTGCAAATAAGCCTGCTGCTTCAGATTCTGACTTACTCCTTATTGATGTCAACATCTTAACTGGATCAAGATAGAACTGCTCAGTCATTTTAGAAAGAGGAAAACTGTAGAAGAACTCACCAAATGCAGAAGAATGAAGAGCAACCTTATTTACAATATTTATATGCCACCCAATAAATAGGTTCTATCTTTTACAATATTGCAACAGCTATGATAGACTTCATTACCTGTAGACTCCACTTTAGCAATTACTCTAGACAGGGGCGGGCAAAACACAGCCCACATGTCTCTATGCTGCTGAAATTTGGTGACAGGGAAAAAAAAGATAAATATAGCCCTTTTGAATCTTCAGTGTTTTGCCACCAAATGTTGTCAGTAAGCCACCAATATTTTTGTTACTGATGCATCCAGTTTTGGCAGTGCAATAGCGGCCGAAGTGTGCCCCCCAATGGGATCCAGGAGTGGGATATTGGTCCCTACTTGAAGTTGACCACCCTGCTCTAGACCAATCTTTTAGATATAAAGCATCTTGGCAATTGCTGAGAATTTTCCAAAACACAGCAGAGCAATGGAAATAGTTAACATCCTAAATTATAGACAGCTATTGGAATTATGGTGTTTTTTGTTTTGTTTTGTTTAGAGAACTATCAGTTTAATGATCAAACATGGCATGATGTATATAACAAGTAAGGATAACATCTTATTGGGTGGGTGGAGATGTCAGGGTGAGGAAGGAAATTAATTAAGGGAACATTTCAGATCAGTAGTCCATAGCAACGCTTGCTCAAGAGTTAATGCCCATATCATTTTATCTTTTTTTAGTGAAGCTGTTGTTATTGTCATTAAGCTCTCTGGACAGTTCACAAACTTACAAACCATAAATACAAGATAAAATATAATATAAAATCTTTAACATACAAAACATACAAGATAATAAAAATATAAAATCTTTAATGTACAAAACATACAAGATAATAAAAACATAATATAAAATCTTTAGTGTTTATTATTATTGTTGTTATTATTATTATTGTTGTTGTTGTTTTTATACCCCATCTTTTTTCCTCCAAGGAACCCAAGGCGGTGTACATAATCCTCCTCCTCTCCATTTTATCCTCACAATCACAACCCTGTGAGGTAGGTTGAGCTGGGTCTGTGACTGGCCCAAAGTCACCCAGTGGGTTTCCATGGCTGTGTGGGGACTAGAACTGGGATCTCCCAACTCCCAGTCCAACACTTTAGTCACTACACCACACTGGCTCCCCAATCTTCCCACTGTCCAAGCACAAGATGCAAACACTCCAAATTAGTAGTCAGGCGGATAGGGAGCCTACAGAGAGAGGCCATAGTGGCTTATTTCCCTGTCCTGAACGTGACATAGGTTCTGGGTGGCTTGTTACCCATGGCAACAAGCCAATCTGACCAGGTTAACATGATATGGCAAGCCGTGCCATTGAGGGTAATTATGTTATTCCTCACCCCCCACGCATCTGGCATGCATGGGGAGGGGAAATAAGCCACCTGTGATCGTGTAAAAGAGGTTGGAGAGAATTCTTATAAACCATGGCAACCCCAGGCACAAAATCAGACCTGAAGGGGACAAATCCCCAAAGACTCTAAACAACCAAATTTGGCCAAGGTGTGAGAGGTGTGGCCTTAGCAACCTCCCCGAAGCAGCTCCTCCCAAAGAGGCGTCCCCGTTTTGGATCACTGCCACCCCGCTTCTTGCCTGGCAAATAAACTCCTTTCCCAAGAGTTAAGCACAGCTGACTCGTGATATCAATGAGCCTAAGGGAGGTTTTCACCATTTGCCAGCTATGCCAGCTTCTGCAGATAGCAGGAGCAACAGTCCAACGCAAGCTAACAATGCAGCGCAAGGGTCTGGCAGATGATGAGAAACAGCTCACCTGCCCTGCAGAGTGCTCCAGTTACCTTTTCTGTGGCTTCAGGCAAAACACTTCATATAAGAACAGAAAACCTAATTTGGAGGATCTGCATTACTATTTGAATGATCTAATCAGCCAGTGCATGCCACTTTTTCCAATCTTCCAGAAACAGAGTGCACTATTCGAAGGTGGTAGCATGATCTATGTGATACATGTTTTCAATCTAGAAATCATTTCAAGTCATGTAAACTTGGTTTTACCAATTCTCTCCAATTGCATCCATCCCACATGCTATAAAAAGCTGCCCTGAAAAGTTCCCCAATCTTCTGGAGCCGGTTTGCATCCTGGCCGCACAGGATGAGTAGAAGTGTCTTTTGCTCGTGCAGGATAAAGTTTAATTTTCATTAGGTGGGTGGCAAGAAAGGTGCAAAAATATGCACTATGCTCTTTTCAACACCAGTGGACCACAAAATGAGGCATAGATGTCATAAATATCCTTTTAATTCTTGCTTTAAAACTAGCTAGGCTTTATTGTGCCCCCAAATTCAGATTTCTATTTTCCCCTAAATTCCAACCTAGAATTTATATTAGACTAATTTTACCCAGTTATTTTAAACCCTTTCCCCAGCTCTACAGATTTGTTTCTATAGAAAAAAAGTTCTATTTCACCATAGCCAAACAGGCAAGTGCTATTCTTTGCACCAGGTCCTCTTTTTTGAACATTAAAGACCAACAATGCAGACAGTACTCCAAATAAGACCTCACAATAGCAGCAATACCTACATCTATATATATGCACCTGATGCTCTTAAAAGAAGTCACTCTTTCCTTCTCTGTTTTTCCGCCATGAAATGTCAATTAGCACTCAATCCTCTTATTTAATCATTTCCATAGAAACTGTTAGCAAAATACTTTACAATTATCTATCACTACAACAAACGTATGAAAGTTTTAATCAGGCTGAGAGCCTTGTCCAAGGTCACCAAGGAAGCTTCAAAGCTCAACAGGGATTTGAACCTGAAACTTCCATGTCAAACTCTGCATCTGCTGCAGTATACCATGGTGATCGTAAAAAACTTAATGGGGAGATATAAGGCAGTGGAACAAAGTGAAAAATTCAGGCAATATTATATCCCAAGTGGTGGCAAGACATCCTAAATTGCTTAATATTTTATGTCTTGGCTTAGAAAATTATCATCATCACCATCTCAATTTATGAATTGCCCAATAACCAAAGCTCTCAGGGCAACATAGACAACAAAAGCATAACCAGTGATAAAAATAAATAAATAAATAAATAAGCAGATTCAAAGGTCTGGGGGAATAAAAAGCTAGGCACCAGGCAGACCTCTCCCATAATTTGGGGGCCACCACAGAAAAGGCGCACCCAAACATGAAGTCTCGGATAGATTAAAGATGTTTTCCTAAAAAATAAATACCTGTTCTTTTACAGAAGCTAGAATAGTGGTGGCAGTAGCCTCTGTCTCCATGCCCGGACTTGTGGAACATTCCTGGGTGGTCTGTTGCAGCCCTTCTTCCAAAGGGGTCTGCTCAGGAGCCGGCATATTGCCTGGAAAAAACCAACAGTTTGATATTTGATGTTTATGCATTTAATTGACCTGCTAACTTTTCTTTACTAAAATATTCCATAAGCAAGATTCTTGGGGCATGCATTGCATCTTTTAAGAAAAAGGAAAATTAATATTCTTCTCCCCCACAATAGTGCACAGAAATACAATTTTGCCTATGGGGGGCTTACGAAGAAGAGGTCCAGAACAAAAGAATTTATACTTCTTCTAGAAAAGCAAAGAGGGAAGTATCCTCAATATGTACTTCTCCAAACATTTAAGAGAATTCAGTTTTACTTTAAGTTTATTGGGTATCTACCAGATGACAACTTTTAAGATGATTTTTCTATACAAATCCATATACCAAGAGTGTCAGCTCTTTTTACTCCACAATTTCAGGGGTGTAGACAGTGCTTATCTGAGACTCTGTATCAGTTGCATTAGCCACAGCTTCTGTGTTATACAATGCCAGTACTTGTGGCATTTTTATGGGACCAGGAGTGCCAGATTTCTATGGATGCAAGCTCTGTGTATACATCAGTATGCTTGCCACAGAATGCCATATTTCTTGAGAACAAGATGACTACCATTATGGAATTATCAGGTGCAGACCTCACACAACTACTTAAAAGGGAAGACATGGCTAGGAAGGAGAAGCAAGATCACTGTAACTGAAGATCACTACTATTTCTGCCTTTCCTTCATGGACTTCTTAAGACTCACATAGAGAAGAAATCAAAAACAAAAGTGGGGAATGCCCTTCAAATTAGACCTACTTTTCACCTTTTGCACTCTACATAAGACACTGAATTCGGTTGTCTGACAAGCTTATGATTAGCAAGTTATGTCAGACATGTTTTGCAAGATACTGTATATTAGCATTGCTAATATGTCCGCAGAAGTTACTGACACATACACCTAATCCATATATACCTCTGTGCTCATCTAAGGCCTGAAAAGAAAAAGAAAAAGCCTCTTATTTTAAAAAGGCTTCGTTGCCTGGAGCAGAATCGCACTCACTAAAATTCTACCATGCAAATACGACCTGTAAGACAATTACCTACCACCTGTAAGACAATTTCCATACTTCCAGAGATTCTCTCTCTTTATCATATGTCTCAAGACATGTCTTCCCTAAGTTCTCCATCTTTATCTCCCTATTTTTTTTCCTTTGGAAGATATTCCAAAGTCTAATTAATTTTTGGTGCATTTTTTCATACCTTTCCCAGTAAGGTTACACAGCTTGTGTGAAGTGAGGGAAAGACCAGCGTAAGATACACAGAGTATGTTTGCATCGTTTCTACAATAAAAAGCTATTAGCTTAAACATAGTTCCTAATGCTCCATAAATGTTGTTTGCCTTTTGATGGGTGTAATATACTGAACTAATATTTTCAAAGAACAAAGAATTATAAGGCTGACTTGAGCAGCGATGACAGCTAACTTTAAGAAGCAACTTCATGAACAATCAACTGCATGCATTTGCTACCTGGCCTCCAAAAAGAATTGATGCTATTGTTTAGAATGTGAATGTTTCAGCCGAGATTTGGCTTGTTTCTTCTATGCTTCTCAACACTAAATCTGAGACAACATCCTTAAAAAAACACCATTCAATGACTCTTCTGATCCTACGTTTGAGTGAAATCTTTACTGCTTTGCTTTTTGGGTCTCAGTGGAGATTCCCCCAGCCCCAATTTTGAATATCAACTGCAAAACAGAGGGATAACTAGAAACACATGTCCACAAAAAGGTATTCCCTTCTATACCATGAATGACTTTAAGCATTCTTGAAATGATCACACAGCACTCTGAAAAGCAAAAATCCCAGCTAGCTTCTCTTTTGCAAAGCCCAGAGTGGTTTTAGCACTTTATTTTTATGCCTAAGGGTAACAGTGAAAGATGATAGCACAACATCCATTTTATTTCAGTGGTTAACCACAAAAAGCACATCAAGTGCCCTCTGCTCAGAAACACTTTACATACAGTTTTCCCCCTACTATACAAATCGTCTATTTATGGTTTTTATGAGGAATGCCCAGACACCCATAGGCACATGCACACTTGAATGTGCATCATATGTACAGTCCCCTGCCCCCTCTGTTTCATCACATTGCATCAAAAGCAGAGTTATGCGTAGTGAGAACTTTCTGCTGCTGCCCCCACTTCCCACGCACTGTTACTGCAGCACTTTTTCTCCTCAAAGTGATTTCTTTGAGAGTATCAAGCACCCTTTGTTCCTCTGGCCTGCACATCACAATGACTTCTGCTGCTAGTGCTAGCTTGCTCCCATCACCACGTTCATCCTCAGATACTCGATCATTAGCCAGGTGCTAGCCATGTCTCTTAAACTACTTCTGAAGTATTTAAAATACTTTAGAATAGGGAGGGCAATATCTAGCTCTTGGGTATAACCTGGCCCACGGCGGTGTCCAATCTGGCTCCCCTCCCCAAGCCCCACTTCCTGGACTGGAGGCTTGGGGAAGAGGAGGGGGAAGGAAAACTGATGTTATCTCCAATTTCTCATCGGAGATAACCAGTGGATTCCTTTGCATGCTGCTCACCCTTTCACATGGGGATTTTCCTGGACCCCTGGAGATAACATGGGGATTCCCCAGAAAGGAGGCACATGACTAGCTGGAGCTTGCAGGATAAGCCCCAGCAATCTGATTCCCATCCCATGACACAATTGGGACGCAAATGATGCGAGGAGAAGCAAACCTCAGCTAGGGTTTGTCGGACCAGATCCTGCAAGCCTCGGACAAGTCCTTTCTCATGCAGCTCATGACTCATTTGGAATACCAGCAGTGCAGGAAGGAGGCACAAAACTCAGCTGAAGTTTGCAGGAGCTGGTCGTGCAAACCCCACCCAAGTTTTCTTTGCCCATGCAGAGAGGGACATGGAATTCTGTGCCCCTCTCTCTGAACAGACAAAGAAAAAAGTGGGTGTGTCCAGATCATATCAATGGAGGGAGCAGTGTTTGTGGTGGGGGACCATCCCTTGGACATAATCCGGCCTGCCAACTTGGTCTAGTGGTGGTAATCTGGACCCTATACCAACAAGGTTGTCTCTGCTTTAGAAGAGGCCAGGTAGAAATAAGGGGAAAGAACCAACTTTTCCAATCTCTACCTTTGTCTTCTGATATAGAAGTCTTTATTATATGACAGATGCAAACATTGTGCAGAAGAGTCCAGAAACCTGCAATTTCACATTCATGTTTTCCAGACATCTTGACCAAATACTCTGCTCTGAAGCCTGCTTTGTGAACAAACAGATATTGTCAAAGCCACAGCAAGTACTAGAGTTTGGTCTATAGCAACTTACGCAGGACAGCTTTTACCATGAAAACTATTCTTCTGCTGTACATGCATCCCCGGGCCAGTAACTATCTTCCCTCAGACAGCTAAACAAGCTATGACCTAGCAAGATGTCCTTATCATCCTGGTAGCTTCTTTAAGAGAGCTTTGGGCTCACATTTTTCAGATGTTTATCTTTAAAACTCCCTTAACTGGGTTTATTGCCTCCGCCATTCATTTGACCACATACTTTAAGCCATGAAAACTGTAAATTCTCTTTTTCGTGAGGAAGAGCAGCATCCAGGGGGATAGATAGATTTTGCAGGATTACTGAAAAACTCTTCTTTCACAGAATTTGCATTTTCACATAATGCATTTGCACAGATTCATTCAGAATTCATGCGCTGCCGTGAGTGTCAAGCTCCTGCACTCCTCTGCCCCCTTTCCTGTGCTGCTAAGAAAATATGTCTGGAAGCTTCTGCTTAACTGTTTGTCATGTAGTTGTGCTTCACTTCATTTTCCCCCAAACTTGCTTTCCAAAGACTCATTTTAAAGGCCTCCAAAAGATTTCAGTCCTACCTCTGCTAGTGGAGAACCTACTCAAGAGTAAATGTCTTCCTCTGGTTTTTGAAAGTAATCTGATTAAACTATGTAGATCAGGAGAAAATGTTGATTATGTCAGATAATTGTGTTGTATCCACTTTCCCCTATATTTATCTTAAACTTATTTGGCTTATTGCTTCTGCCATTTTAAATGTCATTTATCCATGAACTTTAAACATGGCCATCAAGCAAGCTGATTGCACAAAGGCATTATGGGAGCCAGTTAAATAGGGCTTGCTCTCTAATAAGTGTGCATAGGATGGCAGCCCACAGGTAGCAGCTGGAAGATGCACTAGATATTTTGCCTTATATTTCAAAAGTCAGAGCCTAATGTGTTCACAGAAGACAAGTGTTTTCATTTTTTTTTAAAGAAGCATAAATAAAGTGTCTGAATTATGCCCCCTTGTACAAAATATACTTAGGGTGACTGAATTCAGCATCAGGAAACATTTTTTAACTGGCACGCTCTCAAGAACATGTCTCCTATTAAGATATAGGCCAAAATGTACTAGCTACATGAAATGCATTTCTGTCCCTGTAGCATTAATTTTTTGTTAACTTTCCCAACGGACTAATCTAAAAGGTGACTTTCAGCTTATCACTTCCACATAGTGTAATGCAAGAATAGTTAGAACAAAAAGAAAAAGAGTAGCATGCACTTTCTAGTGAGGGTTCACATAAGTCCCTGCATGCCCTAAGGCTTACGGAGACCTGTTTTAGTAAGAAAATTTCACCTTCATTGTTCGATGTAACATTGGTAGTTGAGGTGACATGTGATAATTATAGCCTGCTTGTTTTGATTAATGTATTTTCTCTAATTCATTGCTTAAATGATTTACAGTGCCAGCAAATAAGTACAAAGGATGGAATGAATCTACTGCACCACTAAATTAAGTTTAAATCATCAATATTAATAGTGCATCACTACAAACCATAAGTTATACGAGGGCAAAAATTTGGATCATGATGTTCATGTTTCATATGAAAAATGACACAGACATTATTGTGAAAAAGATATTTAAAGTATATGACAAGCTCCTCTAACCAAATACTAAATTGATGAAATAGCCCTTTGTAGTTTAGATTTACATAGTAATTTTTTGTTTTACTCATGCTCATTTGGCTAGTATTTTGCCACCTTTACCTCTGCGTGCTCAAAATATAGGTTTAGCAAAACAACCATTTATCTGTGATGCTAAATAAATGGCACACTGCAATGTATGGTACAGTTAAGGATCCCTTTTGCCAGGAAATCAGGCCTGTTTTGGGCTTGCCGGATTTCCTCGGCTTGCATTTGGAAGCTGAGCCACAAGTTTCTTCTGGGAAATCCAGGAACTTTCTTGTGTGTGTTGTTGTTGTTGTTGTTTGGAAAATCCTGTAAATAGCAATTGGCGCAATTTCTGTCCGCAATTTGAATGAATGATGCAAATAGTTATTTATGCAAATAAAACAAAATGCAATAATCCCCCAAGTGGTTTAACTTGATGCAGATTGAGTCAGGCCAGGTCGCATGGAAACAAACTGAAGTCGTGGCGGGAGTGGGTGGAGCTGAGCTGATGAAAGCTTGGTGAGCTCCACTCCCCACCCTCGGATGGATTCCACATCCGGTGATGGAAATAGAGGGTTGAACAGAGATCGGAGAGGATGATTCTGAACAGTAATCCTCCGGGTCAGACAGGCCCACAATCCCCCCTTGAGGATCAGAGCCACGTTGTTGTATCTTGTCGGTGAGAGTAGGAACGTGGTCGATGGACACTTGCCCTAGTTTCCTGAGGAGGGACTACTTGTTGATCCGAGCGAGCGCAAACCTCATAATGAGCAGCTCAATCAAGGTGGTGGATGTGCCCTCTCATAAGAATAACAAATATTTAAGAATGGACAAAACACACTTTTACAAGAATGTACTTTACAGAGTTATTAACATACTGAGTAACAGTATTAACAAAATGTGGGCAAGCTCCCCTCTGCCCCTACCTTACAGAAAGACAGTAACAGCCACAGAAGAAGTTACGAAAGGAGACACATTAATTCAGCACTATTACTGTTGCATCAGCGTGGTAAACATGAATGAGCAGAAATGAACCATAGCAAGTTTTGGGCTTGTGTGTTCCCCCTTCCCTCTTCTCCTCCCACACAGTTGAGACGAGTTTGGAAACTTCTGCTGCTGTTTTTGTTTAAAAACAACTTGCTGTGTCATCTGGACCTGGAACTATGGCTTTAACTGTGGCTAATTAAATAGCCCAGCACCAGTAATTATGGTCTGAAGATGCCTTATGTGAAACTAGCTAATGTTAACCAAGTTCTGGGTTGAAATGACATGAAAAATTGTTCTTAAGCAAAATCAGAAGCTTCCAAACTCTTCCTGGCTGCGTGAAAGAAGGGGGCAAAAGGAGGGGCTGTAGCTCAGGAGTAGAGCACATGCCTTGCATGCAGAAAGTCCCCAGCATCTCCAGGTAGGGCATGGAAGGTTTCCTGCCTGAAATCTGGGACAGCTACTGCCAGTTAGTTCTGACAACAGTGGGCTAGATGGATTAATGGTCTGACTCTTACGTTCCTTTTGACTTGATACAGCTTATTCATGTGAAGATAAACTTTGGTTTAGTGTGGCAGGCAAACAAAGAGCCTGTTCAGACAACATGCTAAGCCATGGTTAGGCTGCTAACTCTTTTGCAGCAAATGGTTAGTGAGCGCGTGGTTATGTAGTCACCATGGTCAGGAATGGTTCACACGACACACTAAGTCATGGTTCACAACATGACACTCTAAGCCATAATATTTAGTTCAAAATGCTTAACCACCGTGGCTTAGTGTACCATATGAACATGTTCACTCTGTCTTATACGTATCTTTTGTCAACTTAGAAAGAGAAAGGGCCATCAAATAAAACAGGGCTGGGCATGACACACAGGCACATAATACTAAATTTCAGCAGTGAGACAGTGGGGAACAGCAAAAACACTTCTTTTTGCTGTACACCATTACTGAAATTTGGTAGCTCAGTAGCCCCCATTTAAAATAAAAAAAGCAGCAGTTTGCCACTGACATTTGGTGGTGCAGCAGTGACAAAGAGGGACTATGTTAAAGCAAAGTATCCCCTTTTTCTCATTGATGTATCATCAAATTTCAGCTGCCACTTTTGGCTTTTTAATGGGGGTATTTTTCCCACTGCCACGCTTAACTCCAATTCCTATGTTACCTCTTCCCATCCTTTGGCTACCAAATCCTTTCTTAAGGCTAGGCCCACTCTCCCTTTTGACTATAACCAATACTTTGGGAAACCCCAATAACAACATGCAAAATTATTCATGGCCATTTATATCCCAAGCTCCCAACAGAGGACACTTAAGATTTGAGGGGGAAAATGGTATATAGCAAAAACCAGAAAACTGGCTCAAAACTGGGTAACAAGTTTTATGGAAATACTCTGATCAGAAATCAGAAAAAAGAAAAGAAAGATGGTATAATAAGACACTATTTCTGTACTTTAACATAATAGAGAATGTAGGCTGGGTATTTCTTGTGCCTTAGTCACAGTAAGACTAGACTACACAGCTGCTTTCATATGATCAGCAATTTCCTGCCTTGTGTAGGTGGTAGCAATTTTATCAGTGCAGGCACATGAGATTGTTCATAGCATTAAAGTTACTATTTCCCTTCCTTCCCTTTCTTTCCCTCCGAGCTGCAAAGCACTTTAAAAAAAAGGGGGGGGAAGTACCTCCCCTAACCCCACACTCTTTTACTATTGATGACTCCTGACTTGAAGAAAATATATTCTATTGAAATTATTAAAGCTCTGGGTCTCAAAGGAAGAATTGCATTTCCTTGAATATGTGCTTCCACTTAATCACTGAGCTTTTAACACTACTTTTGCAGAGTCCTGTAAAGCCCTTCAGTTGCCTCCTAGAGACAAGCTGCTCTGCCCACATGCAAGCAGGGACATCTGCTCTCCTTTTTTGGAGTTCTCCATGAACTCCAACAAAACTTGGGGGAAGTCATGTTTAGAAAGAAAAACGTCCTTGTCTCATGAACTGCAGAAGACTTTAGACATGTGTGGAGAACTGGGAGAATGAAAGGGATTTATTTATTTCTTGCCACTGAGCTGTTGCAGGAGCATCAGACAGGGACTGATGGCAACTCCGGATAAAGGCTGCTGTATGGGAGAGGAGCCATTTTATTTTTCCTTCTCAGTTTGCAGCAGTGTTGAAGAATGGTCTCCGTTGATAATCTCAGAGTATACACATGTACATATGGGAATACCGTGACCCCAAACTGTAGGGAGCTTTAAAGACTCAAGCTATGGATGACCTTACTCAGCAGTTTTATATAGATGTCAACAGCACATGGGAAAAGTTGGAACCCTGTGGGATCCCAAAGTAAAAATGCTATGGGATCAAGCAGAAATTCCCCAGCACCAGAAAGGGTCATACTGATACGAGCTGAACCACCAAAGTACAGCTCCACCCCATGCAATCTCATGATAATGGTATCAAAAGCCATCAAAATGTCCAGAAGAATCAACAGGGTTGCATTCTTCCTGTGTCTCTCTCCAGGCATGTCATCCCACAGGTCAGCCAAGGAAATTTCAGTATCAAAACTGGCCTGAACCCCAACTGAAAAGGATCCAGAAAATCAGATTGCCTCAATTTGCCTCAGGAGTGCATCAATTTGGCCAGCAACCGCACTCTCAAACATCTTGACTATAGTTATTAATATCTGGATCAAAAGGCTACTTCAGGAGTGCCTCTTTGATATTCATGATACCATCATGAATAAAGTGACGGAACACATGGTCTCTTCAACATTTAAGTAGTGGAACTCTGGATTTACTTAACTCAGTGAAAACTTTTTTTTAAACTGACCATTAGCCATACCCATTTCTTAGATAAATACTTCACAATCTTGCAAATTCTAGCTAAATATCTAACAATAATATTGGCGAGTAAAGGCTATGTGTGGAAAACTTGATAGCAAAATGGTGGGTGTGGGATTGCATTTATATATGGCAGGTTGATTGCTTTTATTCAGACAGCAAGTCCCACAGAGCTAAAAACAAAGCAGCTCATGAGCACAAGTAGGAATAGACAAATCAATCTATTTTTGGTCCTGTCAGTTTCACATGTATTCAATAAGTCTATCCTATCCAATTTCTGCATCAGTCTGATTTTTAAAAAAAATCACATAAAACCTCATATTTTCATACACAATATTAACATAATTCTTGTATGCAATTTTGAGCTGAGAACTGCATAGCAAAGTTCAGAGAAGTCTGCATAACTCTGTTCCAACCCACGTATTAGTCCAGGAAGTAAACATTAGGCTATTTTGCTTTAAAATGCAGACTAAATGAAATTCTCCACCATCCCAAAGCACAATTAGCTCTCCTTGTACCTTTAATTTGGAAATATAGTAAGTACATGCATGAACAATTTAATTTTCCTGCCTCTGAGCAAGAGAAGCATGCAGTTACTTCTGCTATCAACGTCTTTGTGCATTCACTTGATAACACTTTCCATTTTCCTATTATTTATTTTGCCACCCTTCACCAATACTTATAAAAACAATGTAATTTTAACACAATTAAATGTTTTAAATAATGCTAACTGGACTCTGGCTTCTGTATTACCACCTGCTCCTGCTTCATACAAACCAGGAAACAGAAACTATTGTTAATCAAAGAGTTCCTGGTTGTTTGCGTCCACTGGGAAGGAGCTCATGGTTTTGCTTGAATACCTTGAAATGATTGTTCATTTATTGATTTCTGCCTATATAACTGAAAGTTTTAGATGGAAAAAGATTACTCCTTCCTATTGATAAATCGTTTGTGAGAATTTAGGGTGTGGCATATGACCAAACTCACTAATATAGTAAAAGTAAGGTAAGGAAGACAGGTAGACAATTGTTGCATTAAAAATTGAGCCTTTTTATTATGTTCTAAATAAGATACACAATGCAGTACTACCTTATTTACTGTTAGCTGTAATACAGAGAAAACATTTATCACTTTAAGTCTTATTCAGTAGTAGAAAATAGTATTAAGAATACCTCCCTGTGGAAAATGAGTATCTAATAAATGGAACAATGCCTTTTTTCCCTAATGACAATGTGGTTGCTTTTCTTTACTGCTATTACCAATATAATTACTCTCCCATATGAATGTTTTCAATAGGACTCTGCACTTTTGTATTGATAAAAAAAACACAAACACACAAAAATAGTTCCTTAAACTAATTTATATCTTGTCCAATGCTAAATTAAGCACAAGACCTTAAAAACAGCAGGCTAGGATTGAACATCTAAGCTATTGTATATCATATTTCTTGAGTGTGTTATTAGGTACTCAGAAAGAATGTCTAGCTTAAAGCTACTGAAGCTAAACACACTCAAAATGTCTGAAATTAAGCATCAGATTCATTTTTTAGTAAGGGATAATTAAGTGGGCTGCAGAATGGTGAAGAGAGATCAAAAAGGAGAGATGAGCATAATGAAGAACAGTCAAAAGAAGATTTTAAAAGTCCAAACGGGAGATAACCAAAGCATGGACAAGAGTCTTAGCAGAAGATTCAGATAAGAATGGACGGATCCTAGCAATGTTATATAGGGAAAAATGGCAGGACTTGGCTACAGCCTCGACATGTGAAGAGAAAGAAAGTGAAGAATCAAATATGAAGCCAAGACTACGAGCTTCTTCCACCGGATAAAGTGTGACATTATTAACAGTAACAAAGAATGAAGAGCGAGGGGTCGGTTTGGGAAGGAAAACAAAATTGTTTTCACCATGTTTAGTTTTAAGCAACGCTGAAGCATCCAGGCTGAGATATCAGACAAACAGGCTGAGATCCTAGCCTGAACGTCAGGAGAAAGTTCGGGAGAAGAGAGATACAATTATGTATCGTCTGCATACAGGTGATATTGGAGGCCATGAGAATGACTAAGATTACCTAATGATAACACGTATAAAGAGAACAACAAAGGGCCAAGTACTGAGCCCTGTGGTACCCCAACTTGAAGGGGAAAAGAAGAAGACGAGGGGCCATTAGCACACATGCTAAATGAACGACCTGCGAGATAGGAGGCAAACCACATAGACAGAGTCACGGAATCGGTCATATAGGGTAGCCAATAGGAGGTCATGATCAACCATATCAAAGGCCGCAGTAAAACATGCTCTTCATTTATGTAGAGCATATAAATATCAACATTTGCAGTGAATGCATTTTTCAAAAATCTCCCCGTTTAATGACAGTTGATAAATGTTTGTACAGAAAAAGTAAATTTAATAAAGCAATCACACAAAACTATTCAAGAGCAATCCATCATTTTTAGTATGCTCTTTTAGCCACAATTCCATTATTCTATAGTGATTGTTACATCTCAGTGTGAAAGTTCGGGTGATAACATCAACAGCCAGTGTGATATCCTTCATATCGTGATAACAGTGCAACAAATGAATTAGATAACACATGAGAACATGAAGTAGAAGTGCCCTGCTTTGTAATAGCTATTCAAACTCTTTAGGCAATGAAGTTAAAGGCCTCTCATAAGAAACTCAGCTAGACTGAGAAATGAGTTTACAGGCTTATATTAGTAAGCCACACCCCTTTGACTGCAAGTGAAGAAACACTATTGGATCTATGCCCACCTATGCTGCCAGCCAATGGGTAAAATGGAAGAACCATGCAGATTTTTATCATTTCTGAAATTGCTTGCTCTGCCTATGCTCTAGCCTGACAGGCATTGCTATTCTCTCTGCAGGCTGCTACATCTTGTCTTTTTTATTGCAAGCACAGTACTGCCATTTATTTATTTTATTTATTTATTACATTTCTATACCGCCCAATAGCCGGAGCTCTCTGGGCGGTTCACAAAAATTTAGTACACGTCTAGATAATGCTTAGTGCTATGAACTATATGTGGTATCTCTGGGTACTTTTGCGATACAGCTAAATATTTAGTATTTCCAGTTGTAACCCAAATCTATATTTTTGTTGTTGGAAGTTTTACACATAAAAGAAAAAGGTAACTAAGCAACCAGTCTCTCTCTAAATACAGCAGTAGCATAGCTAAATCTGTTACTAAGCATCGTCCATACAGGTTAAGTACACACAAAATCTCTGTACGAACACACACACACACACACACACACCAGCCATCATTCACACACACATCTAAGATTCTTTGGATATGACTTCTTACCTAAGGAGATGAACAGATTTACAACAGATACAAAATGTTCTAACTTCTAAAGAAAGTAGTTCTAAGGAATAGTTCATTGCCCTTAATGCCCTGGAGAGTGTCTTGTGGAGAGTTTCTGCTCAGTTCATATCTTCATGTATGATCTATTGCTCTGATGAAGCATGATTAGTTTTGAAAAAAACACTTATAGAGCATTCTTGGGCTGCAGTCCCTGTGAGTGCCAACAGAACTTGAAGACTCCTCCCCTGCCCCCCTGAAAATATGTATGAGAACTTAAGCATATCAACCATAGCAGAAGTGTGTTCTCTCCAACATAAGTGTGGGCCTCCATCTGTTAAACTCTTGATTTGTTGTTGTATACAGTATAGTCATAAACTTTAAACATATTTACCTAGAAGCATATTGGAATTTACTTCACAAATAAGTTAGTGCCTATAACAACACACACTTTCAAAAATGGGGGATCAAACATTATTGGTTTTGTTATCCTGGCAGCCTTTAAGACAGCCCTAGCTGAAACCTAGAACCATTTCAGCACCTGATAGAACCTAATATCATTGTCTACACCATCCTGCCACATTCCATCTTTAAACTAACTAGATACAGACTTCATGGCTTGAACATCAGCCCCAATTTTTCTTCCCCCCCCCCTTTTTTTTTGCACTTTGTTTACCATCTTGCCTGATGGGAGTTCTGAAGAAGTTGAAACCTTGCACACAATTTTGTGATAAGAACATAAGAACACAAGAAGAGCCCTGCTGCATCAGACCAAGGGTCCATCTAGTCCAGCACTCTGTTCACACAGTGGCCAACCAGCCATCGGCCAGGGATGAACAAGCAGGACATAGCGCAACAGCACCCTCCCACCCATGTTCCCCAGCAACTGGATCTTGAGTTACTAATAAAGGTATTGCCCTGGTATTGGTTTTGGAACATGTAACATGGAAACATTAAAAAAAAGTGATGGCCAGGAATCTTAACACAAACTATTAGTATAATCTTATCACAAATGTGGCATATTTCTCTAATTCCTAAATATTCCAGCTTTCATCAAAACCTCTCCAAGACCTGCTATAGGCTTCACTGATTCTAAAGTCAGTTTTAGAAAGTGAAAGACTCGTCTAAAAAGGCTCTAAGTCTACAAAGCCTATGAGCTACATCCCAACACTTTGGTGTCAGTGGAAGGAGGTCAGTGTCAGTGAGCATAGACATAGAGGCGGAAGGTCAGTGCTTTAGTTACAGCTTTTTCACCTGACAACTTGACAAATACTACCAACCTCCCAAAGCACTTCTGTCTTTCAGACCAAAGAAAATTGCAACTGACGGGTTATTACAGAGAACATACATACATATGAAAATGCGGGCAGTACTAGCCATTCATGAATATGTATTGTTTCATCTTCAGCATACACTTTGGTAGACTTCAGTAAAAAGTATTTAGGACATACAGCTGGTACAGATGTAACATCAGACTGGGGGAAAATTTCTCCCCTTCGTAGCTCAGATCTTCAGCTTAGTTTAATTACTTTAAGTCAACATCAGCAGCAATGAAAATCATAGTTAATACTAAGTTGGGTTCCTTTTTTTTTTTTTTAAGAAAGGTTAAAAACCAGGACTAGAAGCTAGCTAAGAAGGAACAGCACTTAAGTTAGCCATAACTACAATTAACCATTTAGTCAGTGCTGATGTCAGGCTTAACCATGATTAAATACAGTATAGGAAATTCACAGCAGAGAAGAAATGTAGAAGGAAAGGGAAATGTGGTTTTTTTTATTCTATTCCAAATATCTTAACTATGGATAAGAAATTGTCACCACTTACACTGGACAAATTCTATTCCTCCTTTTCTCCTCCTCCGTCACTATCTTAGGAAGTAGGACAGGGTACCCAGCTTAGCACAGGAACAATTCCAAGATGCTACTATTGATGCAGAACAGTTTTTCACCCGCGTTAAATGGAACTGAATTAGATAATATTTCGTCTACACATGATAACATTAATCAAGTTTGGCTGCTGCTATATATATCAAGTTTGATCTGCTATATAATTAAACTAAATAACTAAACACAGGCCAATATATTTGCTCCATAGAAGCAATCCTAGGGCTCCTAGACATGGTTTGAGTGGCCACAGGATACTGAGGATTCCTCCCTCTGAGGTTGGAGATAGTGCTGCATCTGACCCCCTGTCACAGACGGAAAGAAAGAACCGCACTGGCTCCCCTCTGAGGTTGGAATAGCGACCTTGGAGAGGGGACATTCTGGAGGGCAGGAAGTGGAGCAGAACCAAAGTAGCCAGGACCCAAGTTATCCTGGGCCAATGCCAGTCTCCTTTTCTTCCCCCCGAAGCGCCGTTGCTAAAAAGCCCATCTACTGAAATATGCAGGGCAGGTAGATGAGGTGAAAATCACATCCACTGCTGCTCTCACTCTGCACTGGATAATCTGGAACCTCTGAGCTCAGGGGCTTCTGATCATTGAGGGTGCAATCCTATTTCTGCTCCACTTTTTGCCCACCAGAATGTCCATTTTTCTCCTCTCAGAGCTTGCTTTTCTAACCTCGGAGGGCAGCCAGCGTAGTTCTTTCTGGGGCAGCTGGGGCTCCTATTGATTGGGCCCTTACTCTTTGTACCTATCCAGGGGAGTGGAAATCTATCAAAATGAATGCATTTCCTATTCCTGTATTGACAAAACGATTATCACTTTTCTTTAACTACAGAAAAGTCATCACACAGAGATTTATCATATGTTCATAGCACATACCAAGAAACTAGAGCTGCAACTCTACATATATTTATACAAAGTATGATTAAAATTGTACAATTGGGTTATTATTATCTAATCAGATGGTTACAGTTAAACTACAGGAGATGTGGGAGATCAGTGATGGGATTTCCTGACATTTTACTTTTAAAGTAGCTGTGAGAGGTTCTTATATTGATCAGAGCAGCAGTGCTGAGACAAGAGAGGCTTAACCTTCCCATCTATGCCATCCCTTGCTCCCAAACTGCTATTAACATGGCAAAGTGAGAAAAGAGCAGGGTTAAACCTTTCATCCCCAGTGCCAGTGCTCTGATCAAAGTCAGATTCCATCCCCACACAGCTTGTTTAAAAGTGATAGTTAAAATTAGAATGTCAGGAGATCCGGATCTTGTCCTTCTTGTGTACTTAGCCCTTAGACACTACTCAAAACTGCTAAAGCTTTCCTGAGTAAATCCCTTAAATTTTAAGGAGAAGGTTAACTTACGAGGGTTTTAGAAGGGACTATGCAGCTAATGCCCACATTTCAGATTAATTATCTTATTCCACTAGAGCATACAATCTCCATTTGTTCAAACTTTAGCCTGCTTAAACATGGGGTCAGGAGAATTGGGTAGGTGAGATTCTCCATCAATGGCAGCAGACTGCAGATTCACATCCTTATCTAGTAGGGACTTGGAGCGGTGATGTGAATGGCTGTTGAAAGGACGGGGGGGGGGGGGAAGGAGGGGAGAACTGGGCTTAAAGCAAACACTCCCTCTAAGCCAACTCTCCCATACTTTTATGGCAGCCCATCTTGTTCTTGTAATGCCATTTTCTATTTTGTGGTTCTAAAACAAAACAAATGGTTTCTAACAAACTTTACATTAAGCTGAGAGGATATGCAAGTATAGTTTTCCTCTGAACGTTTCACTACAATTATTATACTGGATCTGACCTTATTGGCTTAAGGTAAGTCCCACTGAATTTACTGAGAAGACGTGCATTGAATTGAAGTGTTAGTTATCTTATTTCAATAGCTCATATATACATTCAATCCAATAAAAATAATCTGTTTTGAGACACCCCAGCAACCAACTGAGAACATATGAATTATATTAATGTTTTTAAAGTAATTAAAGGTTATTCCTTTAAGTAATTAAAGGAATATCCTTTATCTAGAATTTACAAAGCCTCAGACTTTACAATGTAATCATCCAGCATAGGATACCAGGTGTAGGGCTCATTCTTATATTACTTGGTATGCTTGCTGCTGTGAGATGGCTACCAGTGACACCTCCACTACTTTTATCCTGGTCATGTTTACTTATGGCCAAACTTATCGGAGACACCACACGGCAGCAGCTTCTTCATTTGCCACAGACTATTGGGAAGAGATGTGAAGAGAAGAAAAGAGTGTGCTGTGGTAATGTAGGACATTACCTACATTAATACCCCTCCCTCCGCGCCATCCTTCTTGGTGGCGTTGACGGAACCAAAAAAAGAGTTCAGGATTGTTGCACTCCAGGCCTTCAGGTGACCATTCTATTGGGAGATTGTTCCAGTAGCCTGTGTGTTGATCAGTCCCTTAATATGAGAGGCACCTAGTGGCATAAGAGGGCATTAAAATGTCACCATTTTGCCTCTATCATAAGACACCACTCCCACTGAAAAAGGTCGTAGTACCTTCAATCAACAGTAGATTCCCTGCCAGTCTATAGGTTTCAGCAGGTGCCTGACCATGCTGAGTATGGATTCGGAGTATCTGAAATGCTGTGAAGTTTCTTCAGAGAACCCTCTTGCCTCAATTGCCTGTTTCGTCTACTCCTTTTCATAAGCCTCATTCTCAACTGTCACTTGCTTCAGGTTCCATCCCCTATGAGATTGTTATTCCAGCCAAACTAGCAATTTCCCTCCCCAGAAAGTGGACAGAAACCGACCTTGTTCCCTGAGCAACTGATCATTGAGCAATCACACCTGCTCAGTTAGCTTCAGAAACTTCACTGCCACAAGTGCAATATGAATAAAATCAGTTGGGTTTTGGTTTCAGTTATCGCTTACAAATGCCTACTGGATGCATTTGTAAGCATTATATGAAAAATCAGAATTAATTTGTTAGGAAGTTAAAAGCTGTTTTCCAACTCCCATTGTAACAGAGCAGTAAATCGAAGTAACAGCCTTCAAAAAAAGTAGCCCTTTCCAACTCAAAAATGGAATCAGGAATTTAAGCTTATTGTGTTCCTCTAGTATAGAAGAATGCACTTCAAATTACCCTTGGGACTACATTTAAGTTGTTGTTGTTGTTGTTATTGAGTGCATTACTACAACCACAGAAAACATTTTTGTTATTGTTTTAACTTGCATGCACGCACATGTGTTTTCTTTAACCCATTCTCCACTAGCCTTCCTTTTCTCTGTATCATCCAGCCTGCATACTTTATTCTCTGCACTGCTATACATCTCTCTGAATCTCTATTAACCCTCTCTTCTTTTCTCTCTCTGTACCTCATTTTGTGCATGCGGTCTCTTCACTTTGCACCTCCACAGGTCTGCACTCTCATCTCTCAGTAGTAACCCCAATTTTTGTGTTTTCTACACATCTCCCTTTGGCACCATTACTTAGTTACTCAGTATATGCCTCTCTGAATTACATTGCATTCCTCTTCTTGTACCATTATGGGTGTCTCTGCACCCTTATTTTTATCAATTGTTACCCATCAACAGCAGCAGTAGATTTTCTAATGAGCAAACTGAGCACATGCTGAAGGCCTCCAAATATCTGGAGGGGGGAGAGTAGCCACATGGCAATTGAGCAATCCACTTAACAGAAAGGTTTTTTTAATTTATTTGAATATTTTTGGATTGCCTACCCTCAATGAGCATTCAAGATGATGTATTTTAATATTTATATTTTTACTGTACATATATACAAAGAACTAAACATTTTAAAACCTGAGGATTAATGATAAAAACCAAAAATGGCATTCATTGTTAAAAGCTTGGTAGAACAATATCGCCTTCACCAGCTGTCTGAAGAACACTAAGGAGAAGGCTAGTCTAATCTCCCTGGGAATTTCACAACTGGGGTGCTACTACACAAAAGTCCCTATTACTAGTGCCCACCAACCTCACCTCTCTAGGAGATGTGACACATAACAGGACCTCAGATGATGACTGCAAATTTTGGACATCATACAATGTAGTTAATAGTAAATGTTTGTTGTTGATGCAATTCAGGTGCATAAACTAGTGGCCGGCTTTTTCATTGTCCCTGAAGCCTACGTTTTAGCTGTCCTACAAAGGACCAAAATGTAGAAATTTAAACTTTAGACCTACACTATGAATAATTTTAATCAAATTCAAACTACATTCCAGCATATAGCCTCCGAAATCTAGCTCTCGCCCACAGATCTCTGTATACCTCAGTCTCAGCTACTCCCTGGTTTTTGGTTCCCCCCTCCCCATACCATTTCTTAGCTAGCTCTTCCTTTTCCTTCTATATATGATTTCCCCATTCCAGTTATCTGCCCTTCAAATCTTTCACCTATTCTTCCCTTCTTTCCTCATCCTACAAATCTCTCCATACCTTCACTTTTCTCTCTGCACCATTACAGATTTTTCCACACCCGCCATTATGCTTTTTCCTCTCCCCCTCCCATTTTCATCCAGACTCTTATTTTTGCTCTATTTCTGTCTTTCCCCTCCACCACCCTTTTCATTTCCTCACCAAGTTCAGTAGCAAAAATATACAACATGGCTTTTGCTCCTCTCCAGGCACGTCAGACCAGGAAAGTAGACACAGGCAGACCATGCATTGTGGTGGCTGGCTGGAAAGACTGCCATGAACTACACTAGGTGTCCCTGGAATCAGGGCAGAGGGGGAGCAATGCAGGCATTCTGCCATCCCTGCTCCCCCTTTTAATACTGGGTTCCAGAAAGATGCCGGAAAAGACCACAAACAACAAGTATTTGGAATTCCCCAGGCAGCGGGTACAATTGGCTCATAGGCCTTGTTTTGTGCAGGCGTCTTAAGTTTTACGAAGTTCTAATGCATAGATCAAAGTATCGTGCGGCCTCTAAGCCAGCTGGCTTTCTGGAAACTATATTAATTTACTAGTCATATTACAACTGTTCTTGGGAGGTTATTCTGATCTGCTACCAAGTGTCCAAAGTGAGCTTGTAGATCCCAGCCTTTAAGAAACAGCTATGAATACCTGTAATACCAATCTTGAGTGGCAAGTCTTCAGTGACATTATCAAGGGTTAATTTATCTATGCACATTTGCTTTATTTCTCCTTACAGGCTCAAAATAAGATAGATTCTGCAGATAAGAATTCCTGCCCTTACTAGGACCAGCTAGTAAAAATGTTATTAAACTGCCAGCTAAATCACTTTTGTGCATATAGAGGGAAATGTGTAGCTTTTTAAAATGGCATTAAATGGTTTCAATGTATGATCTAAATGGATACAGTAGAGGTAAGACATCCTTTTAAAGCTGCTGTAATACTGGCAGATCAAACAAAAAGAGAATGGGTTGCTTAGAAAGGGAAGAA